>NC_135305.1:183728598-183926098 GCF_048772815.1 Callospermophilus lateralis | reverse complement strand
ATATCATTTATAGTGTAGCTCACAGCATCTATATTCTTAGCTGAAAGGAATTAGAGGGCATGGCTTCTGATTATCTACATGAGATAGAAATAGGGTAATGGTAGCTAATTTGCAAACTCGGATAATTTGTGTAACGACTTGTACATGAACCTCATCTTTTAGAGGAAAGCAGAGTGGTGGTCCCAATTCCTGGACCAGTATGCTGGGCAGTTCCAGGCAAGTTGCTTAACCTCCTAGACTTCAAACTTCCTCTTCAGGAAAGTAAAATAGGTTAGGTCACATGATGTCTAATACACCATGTAGTCCTAGGTTCTGTGAGTTTGTGACTGAGGCAGGTGTACAAGCATGAAAGAAGATTCTATTTTGATTGAAAACACTGCCAACAGGTGTTTCAGTCTGGGAACGAGTCCCAGAGAAGGTGAGGGATTGAATAATGGTAGAGCTTAGTTTGGGGGCAGGGCGTGCTATTTTGGGGTCTGTCGCCGAAGGGTTATTTATGGGTGGCACACAATGAGCAGAATTGACTTTTGGAATTTAGTGTGTGGACTTCACATTACATAGTATGAGATGAGCTCAAGATTGATGTCATCTTCATGTGAAACGTGTTCGGGATTAATTGGAATAATTAGCATACAGGGACCTAGCAGAGTAGGGGCAGTATAGAACGTGAGGCAAGCTGAATTCAGTTGGGGAATGGACTTGACTTATGCGATAGGGTGGTGATTGCTAGTTTAGAGTCTGATTTGAAAGTCACTCAAGAGTCTCCTCCTTAAATATGTCATTTTTGTTTGTTTGTTTTTCAACCATTTTCTGAAGGTCGACCGTAACTGCCCCTGTCTTGTTTTTGTTGGTTTTGTTTTGTTGATTGATAGATGTTTTTCTGGGAAGGATAGCACTGCACGTGAAAGAGGAAAAGACAGGGCAGTTTAAATCATGAGAATTCACAGGAGGTTAGAGAAATAAAGAATAAATGCAAAGGAAAAGGAAGAAGAGAGGGACAGCCCATTGAAGAACAGATCTTGAATCCATATTTGCAAGTTCATAAATTGATACCTACAGCATTTAATAGCTGTTGGTAAATGTCCATATCCAATATCCTTTTTAAACCTCGACCCGTTTTACTCATGTTACCTACAGGATTGCTACCTGTCATGGTGCTACTTTGGCTGGCTTACTGATGGAGTATTTAGTGGTTTAAATGAAATTCAGATTAGGTAAAAAAATAAATAAATAAATTCATTAAGGTCAAGGAAGTGAAGGCTGTAAATAAAATATACATCCACAATAGATAAAATGCTGTTAGAAAATCCAGTTCAGTCTAGGCTGTGAACTGTTACTGTCTAAATTACCCTTTGGTTCCTGGCTTGCATTTAATCTTTGCTACTATGTTTGGAGATTGGGGTAAAGGTGATAGCCTAATGGGTTATGATTTTATTTTAATGTTTTGATTAAGGAGACTAAATAACTTGGACCTTGGATAATCATAAGGGCTAAAGCTTTATCCATCAAGCTTAATTTCTAAACAGAAGTTTGTGTTTGTATTTCTGGCTACATTTAGCATTGGTCTGTTTGTGATGTGAAGTTATGAGATGGTTATGTGCTCAGTTATTCTCCACCTGTCTCTCTACTTACCATCTACTTCAGTCACTTTTTTTTTTCTTCTTTCACCCTACATTTAACTAGCTGCCTCTGTTCTGTCCGCCAATCTGATAGGCACACACAGATTCCTAGCCATTGTCCTTTCAGAGCAAGGACCAGTATTTGCTAGCCCCAGGATCCCCAGCATTTGTATGTCTACTACTGTCCCTAGCTACACTGGCCCTCCGTCACCCCTGAGTGCCTGTGCCACTGTACATTCCTTACCCTGCCTCTATCCTGTGTCCACCCTGCTCCCTTATCCCCTCCCACTTAAGAAACCTTAGTGTTATCTTTGTGAAAACATAGTGTTCCTCTCCTGGCAAATAGACATTCTCAAGGGATACTTTGCTAATCTTTTTTACCTTCAGAATTACTTGGATGGTATGAAGTTAACTAATTCAGAATGCTGATGGGGTTGTAAACTCATTCTGAGTTGGTTGTAAGATCAGGAAAATAAAACATATATATGCTAGTCAGTTGTCAGTTAACATCTTTAAGCTATAAAACCATTGTTTTATGGATGAAATTTCATCCAAAAACTCAAATACATAAATCAGATCAAAGTTCTCTACAACTTTGATTGACCCAAGGATTGAGTGGGGCAGGAAACTTCTTATCATTCTCTGCCCTACAACATACACAGGGTACTCCTGAAACACATGGGATGGAAACGTGGGCTTCCTCAGGACAGTCTAGTGACTGCCCCAGTCCTGATTAATTGTTTTCCTCTAACATATCTCAAAGAGGTATGGTCCTTTTGTGGCAAAAAAAAAAAAAAAAAAAAGAAAGAAAAGAAAAGAAATAAGTTACACAGTACATTCATATCAAGTCTTTCTAGTCTAGGAGCTTTACATAAGTTCTGAAAAAAAAAAAAGGTGTGTGTGTGTATGTATACACCATTCGGAGTTTCTTAATCTGTCTCACTTCCCCAAAGGGACCATGAACTTGCATGAAAAAAAGAAATGTGTCTTTACTTTCTGTAACTTCTTATTGAAAGTTGGCATTTTATTCAATCATTACCATAAACAACAAATTGGTATCAGCAATAGCTATGACTTTGTCACCAATAAAAAAAATAATCACAGATATTTTCATATCACATTGGTTTATTGCAAGATCTTGAAATATCATTTTTGCTCATCACTAAAAATTGCAATGGCTATTAGATCTGTTGCTTGATCTTGTTGTTTAGTGTGTTAATAAAGAAGCCTATCTATTACTGTATCACAAATTTGGGATAGATTGGTTTATTCCAGTCCACCCCCAGCCTTGCTATCCAAGTTATATATAAAACCAATTCTGTATGTTAGTATAATTGATTCTCTTTGTAATCTTATGAATTTTATTTTGGGCATCCATGAATTTCACCAGACTGTTAGAAGGGTCTGTTGCACAAAAGAGTTGAGATCAACAATTAGATAAATTGTGCAGAGGGAAAATAATGATATTTTTTAAACATATTAGCAGAAGAATTCTTGAATTTACCTGGTAAACTTTTCTTTTTTTTAAAATAGTTAGTTTATTGCTTTTTGGTGTGCTTACTTTTCAAGTGTCCTTCACTCCAAAGCACATAGGCAGGGTTTACCCTAATTGCAGTAACATTTAAAAACAAAAGTAGACGGCCAGTGTTCAGATGCCCACATATGGTGCTGGATCTTGTGAGACAATGCCTTTATCCCTAGACGAGTTTGCCAGTGGAGCTATACCTTTAATATCAATTGAAATCTGAAACTTAGATAGTTCTTACCTCACTGGTCAAGAAGTATTAGAAGAAATAGGTCTCCATTATATCTGCCTCCACATCTCCTCTTAGCCTGTGTAGAAGCTGGCACATGGATGGCACTCAGTTCTTATTTGTGAAAGGATATAATAATTCAGAAGCATATTTCAAGTGCTCACAATAAGAGGTAAAATTACTGCAAAACAGAATATTTGTAAGGGAATCCATAAGGGACCATGAGAGGAGGAGTCTGGACAGAAAAGGGTCAGTCACCAACACTCTTGCCTCTTCCCCCTTGGGATGTCTTCCCAGGTGTGAAATAGATTAGTGGCTGAGAGGCAACTGAGACGTGACCTGTGCACAGCCTCCGCTTCCCTTGTCTCCTTTTATTGGGAAAATTATAACCCAACCATTATCACCAGGGCTCACATGATATGTCTAGCAATATTTATGCTTTCTGTTTTTAATGCCTACTTGTGAATCACAAGATTTGGCTCTTTCAAATGAAGCCAACGTCTGATGAGCAGGTTTGCATAATGGATAAAATGATCTGGGTTTTGGCCACAAAAATGGGTCTTAACTTTATCAGTAGAATCATAAGCAAGTTGGGAGCTCATAATGACCCTGCTTCATCGTTCCTCTTAGGATTGTGATTCCCATAACTTTTACAATCCCAGAATGCCTTCTCATGGTTTTAAAAATTCTTTGTTATCTCTCCTAGAACATCATACAGGGAAGATTTAAAATTTTAATTCCCAGCCCCTAAATATGCATAATGGGGAGTATAGCTCATTTTAGAAGATATCTGCAGTGCTGAAAAGTTCTAGATAAATCAGTTAAAAATGCAGTGCAGAAATATTTGTTTTAAAACAACCTAGTAGTAAATTATTTTTGTAAGCAAACAAACTGCCCTGTCAAGGTAAATCATCTCCTAAAATTGATTCATTTTATGAGTTCTTATTTTTGTGCTTTTCTTTTTTTGCACATGGCATATACAAATATTCTGCCACATTTTTTAAATGATCATAATTATGAGTAGGAAAATACATATTGTAAATTTGTAAATAGTGACTATTGGAAGCAAGATAGTAAGAATTTTACTTCTTTAAAGAATGTATTCATTTGAGTTGACGGTTTGGGGGAAAGTGAAGTTCACTATCTTAAGCATCTTCCTTTTTTTACCCAAGCACTCTACCACTGAGCTACATCCCCAGCCTGATAAGCTCCTTTCTAAAATGATCACATGTATTTGCATTTGACAGAGCCTTTGTTGATGCTTCTCTGCCTCCTTAGACCAGTAAGCTGATGTAGCAACATCATTATGAATTTATCCTTTGGAGCTTTGCAACCATGTATGAGCCCCCAGGAGTTACAGAGGTGTGCACAGTTTCTGGCTACTCACTCAGTGGCCCACATTGTGCCACTTGTGCATCTCTGCCCTATCCCCCAGTTAACTGCTACTTCACTTTGCTTCGGTGAACCTTTCACCATATTTTTGCACTCACCATTGAAGTTTGAGCCACAGAATATTTTCAGGTCCCTTAGAAGAGTTTTTCACTCAAAGGGCAGGCAGTAAGAATGGAAAAGAAGAAACAAATCCAAGAGATGTTCCGAAGGGGTAGAATTAATAGCAAATTATGATTGGTTACAAAGGAAATAGACAAAAAATATTTATTTTTATTTAAAGCCATTTGCTAATATATTTTTATTGCAAAAACAATACAGAAAAAACAGTACAGAAAATGTGAGCTAAGGAAGACCATAAACATATCCATAATTCTAATCACCTAGACAGCTTCTTGGAATATTCTGATTTTTTTCTTTTTATATGCACGCACATCACACATGTACTTCTATGTGTATGTATATACGTGTGTATATAATGTCTTAACATTACTTTACATGAATTCTCTATTCAGGTATATTTAGGTTATATTCACATTTTGATGTCACAGATAATTCAGATGTAAACTTATAGTTAAATATTAGTACACATCTTTCATTACTGTTTCCTTAGGATAAACTCTCAAAATGGTATTATTGGATTAAAATGTTTTAAAATAATATTTCTTTATTCTGCCTTTTCACATTGCACTTCAGAAAGATTATACCAATTCATACTTCAAATAACCAGCCTTTAGCCTACGTGAGTAGATGGACAACAAAGCTATTAATTGAGTTAAACTACTAGGAGGTAAACTTGATTTGGGAGGAAGATAGTGGGATCGGACTGGAATGTGGCAACTGAATTATTTTCAGCAACTTCTTAGATATTCAGGTCCCATTGGAAAGAAGCAAGTGTGATAACGACAACAATAATAGCTGACATCTATCATAACTGTTACCAACTGTCACGCTCCTTCCATCAACAGTCTCACTACCGTATGAATGAGGTGCTAAATGGGACCCCATTTCACAGAAGAGATAGTAAAGGTCTAGAGAATTTGAGTAATCTGCCAAGCGTTATGGGGCTAATAAGGGGTGGAGTAGATATTCAAAATAAAACCCAGGCTTCTTAAATAGATTTTAGAAAGACAATATATAGAAGATAAGAGGTTATAGGAACTAAGTTGTATCTTCAAGGAATTATGGTGAAGAGTTAGCTGTACCAAAAGAATGGAGGGAGGCATAGTCACTTTACAAGCATCTGGTTTGATTTTGTCCAGTACTTGGCTAATCCATCCTGCTCTTTTTTTTTTTTTTTAATTTGTTTCTTTCCATCATTTTCCTGACTTCTCTTAAATATTGCCCCTTCTTCAAAGCCAAGGAGTATCACTCTTCATGTAGGAAGGCTTCTTGACTACCCTCTTTTGCTCCACTTTGATCTCACTTGAAGTCTGCCCATCAATGACCTTTTGTCACATGCTGCTTGGGACTAGTAGTTTCAAATGCCAGATCTTCCCAAATAGACTGTGAGCCATTTAAGGGCAAGTGCTTTTCAGTCCTTTCATCAGAACTTGGAGTGGTTATCATGGATCGGGTGTTGGGCAGAATTTTTTTTGCCCAATATTTTTTTGACACTATTCTGCGATATTAATACTATTTATTAATCTCCACAAATCCTCAGAAAGGTAATTTGCTCAAGTTCATAGAGTTAAAGGACAAACCACAATATAAGCCTTTATAGGCATGCAGAGGTGCTTGAGCATGACTTGAAGGAGCAGTAGATTTGGGTGGGTGGCAAAAGCAAGAATGGCTTTGCCATTAGAGAAAACCATATGAGGCATGGAGAACAGAATATAGGGCAGTGTTGGACAATACTGGTAAATAGTCCAGCAAATGAGGATGTGAGCATGATTGGGAGGATCTTGAATGCAGCCCTGGAGAGTGAGCTTTTTCTCTATGTTGGGAAGCCACTGAAGGTCACACTGAGCAGTAGAATAACTACGGGCACTTTAAAAGTAGAAGACGAGTGCAACGATTTTCTTCCTGGGATCCAATCTCCAAGTTAAGGGAATTCAAGAAAGCTTAATGAAACTTGCAGATTTACCAAATCAGGGAATTCCATAGACTAAATTAAGCATGAGATGAGTTTGCTTTTTGAGGAGTCACATCAACTCTGTATGACGGCACTGGCTCCCTGTTCATCAAAGCTCTAGTGATGTACTTACCCTCCTAAGTTAAGGGAGGAAAAGGAATGATTACTTAAATGCTTTTCTGCTCAGAAATCAAAACAGTTTTGCATTCGAAGTTGTTAAAAAGGGTGTTTGGTACCTTAAAGGGTTATTCAAAGAAGAGATGCCCCAGTTCAGACCAGTCAATGGTAAGCACAATGCAAAGAGGTGGACAGTTCTTAATGATAGAAGCAAAAACTAAAATCGATGACAATGTTGTAGCATGAACCTTGGGAGTATTTTCTGTTTTTAAAAATGATACCATCTGTGAAGATCAAGGAGAAACTTCAGACTTGAAGATAGAATGTTTAAATGTTAGGAGCCAGAGCAGAACACTGAAATTTATGTAACGTTAATAATATTTCTTTAGTTGAAGGAAGAAACAGTTAAGAAATTCTTTTTCAGAGTCTATATTCAAGTATCAGAGTTATAAGCCAGATTTTTTTTTTTTTTTCAGTTTTGAAAAACCTATTCTGAATACAAGTTTGGACTAAATGTAAAATATAAACTTTTAAATCCATATTTTCCAACATTTTAAAAATTAGACCTTCTTTGGAAATTCTCTATTTCAGTCAAATTAAGAGAATTATCTTTTTGCTAGCTAGCTTAATAGATTGTCTAGAATTTTCATACTTTCATCTTTATTCCTTTTCTCGCCCCCTTCTGAAAAAATATCCTTTAAAATGTGAGATTCTCTTGCCCAACAACCTTTTTAAGTAAGAACTATTTGAATCTCCCCTGGCCAGGTTGTCATTTGATAATCTTGTTATGAGCAAAACAATTTGTAGCAAAAAAAAAAAAAAAAAAAAAAAAAAAAAGCCATCCAAAACACCACCGTAATGATGTGTGCCTTGAAGTCGGTGGCTTACAGCAGGTAGAAAAACGGTGTATGTGAAAACAAACCATTTTCATTTTTTATCTGATGAAGTTTTAAGTGAAATTGAAAAATAAAGATCATTTACTGGAGACTCTGAATATCCCTTCTAAATCCACCGAATTGTAATGGACACTTTTCCCCAGGTTGTATAAACATTATTTTTTTTTATGTTGATAATAAACCTCCAGAAACTTCTAGAGTTTCTTAACCTCTTAATGACAAAAGTGGCAAAACTGACTCAAGTGAGAAATTTCTGTGTAGTCCTTTTTTGTCCTGTTATTTCCCCAATATTAGCAGCCCATAGATTTCTGGTTAAGATATGAGTCCCTTAAATAAATTAGAGGTTGTGGGGTGAATTTAAAAACAATCATCTTCTCAGTTTAAAATAACAACAACTTAAAACATTTTATTTTTTACATTTTTTCCCCCTTTTTAGTAAATACAAGTATCAGAAACCATACTTGGGAAACTCAATAATTTGGGGGATATACATACAGACACAGAGGCATTTTGAACTATATTTCTTTTTAAATGCATTTTTTAATAAAGAGACTGTAACCTGCTACTTTTAGAGTGGAAAGAGCATTTGCTGGTATGTGTCTGTTCAAATTTATTTCTCATGTTTTCTTTAACAAGACCAATGTTAACTTATCGGGAAAAGTTACTCCCAGTGCCTCCTGAGAGTTTCTTTGCTTTACACAAAGTAGATGTTATTAAACTGGGGAGAAAGATGAATGCATCTCCTCCTAATTCCACAGAGGAGAACATACATCTTTATTAATGTAATGATGAGGGCCTCTCGTTATGTTATAGAATGATCTGCTTTAGCAAAGGTTTTCCTCCTAAAGAACTTCATAACATTTAAAGGTTAATATGTTAGGTAAAGAATAATATCTTAAGACAAGCATTTTTATTACAGGACATGATGGGATCATTTTTATTAAATTAGATGATGATTTGGATGGGGAAGAAGAAAAAGTGCTTCGCTTGATGCCCTCAACTTTAATGCCTTTAATCAAATAATGACCTTCTGGAAAATAGTTGATTTTAAGCATTTGGAAAGATCAATACCACTTTGCCACCAAAAAATGGCCTAGATGATGAAATTTGATGTATTTAAAAGTATCATTTCACCCTTTTAACCTAGTAAATAATTTAAAATGCTTTCAGTATTGTTTTACTGCTGTTCTGTTTCTCACTGTTCAAAGTGTTACGTTTGTTTGTGAAAAGATATTGGAAGTTGGTATGCGAAGCGTTCAGGCCTCACACCTAGAAGTAGGGTTGTTCCTCCGTCAGTTCTTGGGTGTCTCTGCATTAAGCCTCCTCCTCAATTATATGTTTAAATACTACATTTGAGGGACAGTGTATATAGAGACCATAAAAGATGTGAAAGTGGAACCCTTCTACAGCATTTAAGTGATGGTTTAAAACATCACTAGTCCCTGTGCATTTTTTTTTTTTTGTGATATTGTTAAACCAAGATGCTAAAGGTGAAGGATTTGGTAGCTCTGACAATTAAAATCCATATCCCTCCCCACCCTACTCCCACCCTGGCTTATAGAACACTGATATGAAATTACCCTTGAGTGCTGACAGCTTTGTAAATAAAAAAAAAAAAAAAAATTGCCCTCTATTAGCATGTTTGTGGGCAGATTAAAAACTGTCTTCATTAGCATAAGTAACACTTACAGATTCTTTTAGAAGTAGAAAATTATTTGCTGAATGATAAATTGCTAGCTTTATAGTTAGTTGTTGTTGAAAATGTACTCATTCAAAATGCCTGGTGTAGTTTAGTCTACAATGCTGAATTTTTTGTTAGAAGTACTATTTAATGGATTATGTACTTAATCCTTGTTCCTACTACTTGCAAAAATGTAATTCATGCTTTCTACTAAAGTGTTTGTATCAAATACTTTCCTATTTAGATTGATTTCTTTTAATATCATATATTAGTATACTGTATGCCCCAGAGATTGGAACAAAATACTCCTGCAGATAACACATAAAAGATGAGGGTGAGGGGGAATAAATACAGACGATAAAATGTTTTGCTTTTTAGAGCTCAAATTACCGTTCTATTTTCTTTAAATGTATTTTTCCTTTTTAGTGGCAGCAAAAATTGTCATTTTCTTTCTCTTTTTATAGCTCTTGGTTTTAGAATGCATGTGTATATGATGATAATATACACATATATGTATATTGCATTAAATGACTTTTTTTTTTTTTCCTCAGAGAATACCAAAGTCTGTTTTCCCCTGGAAAACTAGTTGTTATGAACTTCCAGGTTTATCACAGACCAGGCCTTGTAAGGGTTCTCGCTGTGTGAGAAGCTTTATAGGTACAATAAATTTCATTCATGAAAGGATGTTGCTTTCCTGGCTCAATTAAAATCATCGTGTACCCCTTACCCACTAAAATGTTAGAAGCGAATTGACTTGAATTAACGGTTCTAAAAAGAGTGGGGTGGAAATCAGAGATTGAGCTTGGTTGGAAATTAGCAGCTGAGAGATGAAGGTGCCAGGATTTTTATTTAAATGTGGTACAACAAGATTCTGTCAGTAAAGCACATCATTAGAATATTGAGTTTAGAACTGCTAATTTTTCCTTTAAAATGAGCATACAGTCATGTGTTTCATGGACCATAATAAATTGCCATTGTGTTGTCATTGAGTTTGTTTTGCTTTTTTGCAGTGCTGGTTTGGCAGTCATTCTGCATTTTTTCTTTTCCTTGTTTTTTTTCCCCCTCCTCAGTCTTAGATTTCTTTAATAGATCCCTAACCAAAACCGGTCAAAAAAAAAAAATGTTATTTATTTCAGTCTGAGGTTTAGCATCTTTTGCACCGTTTTCTTGCTTACGGTAGCAAGACATTTGCAGATGGTTCTTGGTTACTATAAAGTACATAACAGTATTTCCTTTGTGGCAGATGGATTTAAGACTTTTAGTTCTCAATAAATGTAGGTTTACAATACATAACTTTACAGGATTTGTGTTGTATATAACAGGTTTGAACATATTATCTCAGAATTCATCTGCATGGCATTTTCAGCTTATTCAGGGTCCTGCCAGTTTTTTTAAGTAATAGGGGGAGCGCTGTGATTGATAGCAACAGCTCAAGGCGTGATTTTGAATAGAAACAAAGGGTTTAGAACAGAAGGTGTCAAATTAAACTTTGTCAGTTTGAAAAGTAGTAACATCCTGAAAGTTTTACTAATTTATTTACATGTGGCCACTGTTTATATTTTGCCCTCTTTATATGCAGTGTAATGTTGCTTGGCAAATTTACTACATTTAAAGTTTAGGTTGTTCCTTGTACCATTTTAGTTTTCTTAGAATGGATTCATTGGTCTCATTATTTTAAGGCTGTGAGGCCCCAGTCTTTTTCTACTGTTCAAAACAGTTGTGGTCTAATTTAATTTTGAGAGTAGTTCCCTGCCTGTGGTCTTAGAGGACATCAAGTCCTGGGGAACAATCTTAAAAATGGGATTATATTCACATTTTACAACAAAGCACCACATTGCATTTGTCATCTCTCTTCTCCCAAGTAAATCTATAGAGTTCTCATTTAAAGACCAGCGTCGTACTTTGTGGAATTATTTTATCAACTATTGCAAATGTTCTGACCTAGGAAAAAGGTATTGGAGAATTAAAAAACATTTGGCTTTTTCAGTCATTTTCTGAAAAAAACATGGATGAAATTACTGTTATCATTAATGGCATAACAATCCATAGGATTTGAGGTAGTTAAAACTATTTCAAGGTATTTTTGTTAAAAAAAAGTATTAGAATAAATTAACCTTATTTTTACCTGTAATATGGGAACAAATCAGTTTCTTTCTATACTAACAAAGAACTAATGTGTCAAAATGTCTGTTTTCCATTATTTCTTAAGAGATACACACATTGAGAAAAGCCAATCCCCCCTCCCCTTTTGTTTTTTGGAATACCCTTGTAGAACTAACAGTTCCCAGCTGCACTGTTAAATATTTTTCTAAGAAGCATCTGATTTCAGTCTCTTAAAATCATCATGTCTCTTGAAAGGCTAGCGGAGACATGCTTCAGCTTATAATTCATCAAATTATTTTTAGATAAGGAATTAGAAGTATTATTTAAGGGCAGAGGTTAATAGCAAACTACTGGAAATGTTATGTTAGTCATGGGCAATTAATAAAAATAAGGATCTGTCTCGTAAGTATAGAGACACAGAAGTGACAATATAAGCAAAATATTTGTTGAATGAGTCAGGGCTCTTTTTCTGAAATATTTGTTAAACCAGCATGAGTGTGATTGTTTAGGAATTAGCTATCATTATTAGCCATTTTAAAAGAACTAATGATTTTCTTTTCCAAAGAACATCTGTGATCCACATGTTTTTTCACATATATCCAAGTGCTAACTGATCTCTGCATTACTTTAAAAAGTTTCTAAAGGATGTGAAAAATCATTGGAGTTTTGCAGCTCTCTCCAAGAAGCTTTTCCTACATGAATCGTTCTTAATTTAACTTTTAGCAATTTTTAGTTATAAGCATTTATTTCTTAAAATTTGTAGAAGCTCAATGTTTAACATTTATTGCAGTAGCGGGATACTAGCTAAGTTAAAAAAAAAATTCTGCTCTGTTCTTGATGAACCTTCTAACTTCTCTTCATTGAAAGGTAAATAAAATCAAATAATTTTGTGTTCAGGCATAGAGCTTGACCTGTCAGTGGTGATAGCTGAAGGATACAGAAAGGGGAGGAGGGAAGTCATCTTAACCATAGTTAATATTCAAGCCCACAGGAAGATATGTATCTAAACCTACACAACAACAAGATTTAGAAGTATAATGCAACAAAACAGCTTAGATGTAGGAAAATATATGATATTTTCATATCTTAATCCAGGTAACAAATATTTGCCTATAAGAATTAAATAAACATCTGCAGGGCACCATATGCAGGTGGGTTTCAAATACTTCAAATACTCAAACACAGTTTTGTAGTCAATATTATATTCACACAGATAGAGCCGAAATATCTTTTTTAATTTTTTTGTTGTTGTTCTAATTAGCTATACATGACAGCGGAATACATTTCAACTCATTGTACACAAATGGAACACAACTTTTCATTTCTCTGGCTGTACACGACGCAGAGTCGCGCCATTAGTGCAATCATACATGTACAAAGGGTAATGATGTCTGTCCGTGCTGAAGTATCCTACAGTATGCTGGGAATAGCCATGGAGTTGCTGTAGACAGAAGGGAAATAATGCTCAGCAATCCTGTTGTCACAGGGATTTTTTAATTTAGTTGACATTCTTTGAGGTGAATTTGTAGTTTGCTCCTCTCCTCACCTTGAATTATGCATCCAGTGCACTGAATAAGTGCACAATTGCATGGCCATCCCCACGTATATATTTGTTCAATTAAAAAGACCTGTTGAGTAGAGAATACAAACTCTCAGAAAATGTAGTCTATCTCATGAGAGTGTGTGGCAGTCCTTCTTGCCTGATCTGTAAGTGAGCCTTGAGAAGCTGATGTATCTGTCACCATCTTTTCTTTTAAATTCTCTCAAGTAGGCCATTCAGGGGATTCCATCCCCAGCACCAAAAAATTGTGGCCCCAGATAAAGTCCAGCCCTCGATTGATAGGGGATGGAGTAAAAGAATGGGGATGACTGTCTCCAGAGAGAGAGTTGAAGCATAGAGTGAGTTGTCCACTTGAAATAAGGACTGAGACTTTGTACTTCTGGATCAGTAAATCACTGGCCACTCCTGAGTGAGAAGGCCGGTGAGGAGGGGGAGCAATCTTCCAAGCATCGTACGATGAGATGGCTTCAGGTCATTTCTCCAGAGAAGAGTACAGTGGAGAGCTCTTAGCAGAGAACTCAGCAGCTGAGGTATGGCTGCCTTGGCTGGGGATCCCATTGCTCCTTACCCCAGTGCTTAGAGTTCATCCTGGTTAGGATGAAAGTTTGAGGTGGTGACTGTCTTGGACCATTGCATTCCTCACAGATAAGTCTAGAGTCAAAACTGGGGCCTCAGAATACATCAGAAAGGTTTAGATTTTGGTATTCATTGGACATTTCTTTCTCGTTTAATTCAGGAAGCCTATTAAAATTCTTGCCTGAGAAGATCATGTGCTAACACTGCCACAGGCAGAAAACAGGACTCTGAGGTCTCTTTTTGGAAAGTTCTTTTCTTGGAGAAGTCCTTTAGTGCCCATTCTAATCATTATGCTGAAACTGGACAGTATTCTTGGTCTCACAACTAGTTGTATATGTCTCTTCTCTCTCATACATGCATATACACAAATATACATGGTTTTTTTTATAAGCTTAGGAAATCTTTTTATTTCTAGGATCTGTTCAACCCCTTTTTAAATACCTTCAGCGTCTTCAGATGGCCCCCATCAGACAAGAAGATTAAGCAAGCGTAGAAACACTTACTTTTGCTTTCCTCCTATTTCACATATTGCAAAGTCTGTGATAAATGCTCTTTTGCCCTTGGAGTCTGAAAAATATGTCTCTCTTTTAAGATGCAAATCTGAACACTCATTAGAAACACAGCCTGCCTCCTTGACAGCCGCAGCTATCCTCTCTTAAAAGGTTAAAATATTTTTAAAGCGGATTAGAGTGTTGTGAGCATATGAGAAAGTTACTATACAGAGTCTTTTCTTTTTTGGCTCCTTATGGCAAATGCCAGCCCCCTCCCCATAAACATGAACTGACCTCTCATTTTCTTTGTCTCCAAGGGATGGTTGTGTGAGCTGTTACGCTGGAAAGAAGATCCGTCTCCAGAAAACAGGACTCTGTGGGAGAACTTGTCCATGATCCGAAGGTTCCTCAGTCTTCCTCAGCCAGAGCGTGATGCCATTTACGAGCAGGAGAGCAATGCGGTGCATCACCATGGTGACAGGCCGCCCCACATCATCCACGTTCCAGCAGAACAGATTCAGGTCCGTTTACCTTGGCCAATTCAGTAGAGCACTAAGTAAATAAAGCTTTAAACTTAGCAGGGAAATTAGCATCTCTCTTCTTCCCGCCAATCTAAACACAGGCTTTTTAGCAAGAGATAACAATACAGTGCCATCTTGCTCAGGGGGATAAAAGGAAAATTAACATACTTTCTCCAACATGTGTGTTATATTCCCTACCCCTCACTTCCCCACTGCCAGAGTGGCAGGAACCCCCTTTTTGCACTTCTTGTTTGGCAAATGTATCGTTGTTAGTTCTGGGTTTTGTGTGTGAGAACTTCGAAATTTTTGTATGTTGTTTTAAAAATCGTTTAAAAATACACCTATTTCTTAATCAATGCCATACTGCTCCTGAGGAAAGGAATTACATTTATTCTGTAGAGGAAGTTTGTAGAATCACAGTTTTATACGTTGGACTCTGTCCAAAACAAGGAGGGGAGGGAAATCTAATTGGAATCTTGCTTTGCACTCCTTGTCCCTTCCTTCACCTTGTAGCAGTCTCCCCACACCCACACAGAGTACAGGTTGGGGGTGAGTCATATCTGTTTGTCTTTCCTTTAGAGCCCCTCTCCCACCACCCTTGGGAAAGGAGAGTCTAGAGGCGTTTTCTTACCAAGCCTGCCGACCCCTGCACCATGGCTCGGTGCTGCTCCTCAGGTGAGCGGGCACAAGTTACCTATGCCAGCAAGGAAGGGAGACAGAGAGGGGGTGGCACAGAGACCTGCTCCCTTGCTCAAGATCTTCAGACGTGCAGAGGATGCACTGGGCATGGCTGTGGCCAGAGCCCACTGTGCAGCAGATTCAGCCTTCTACCTACTCATGTCTTGGGACTTGTCTCCATTCATCCGCTGAGGGAACAGCCCTGGGAATTTAGATGGAAGTGTTCTGGGATCAGGTAGTTCACTGGGGCTCTCAGAAAGTGTATTCTAATTGAACTTGAACTGTATGACGGATTTCTGTTAAATCTAAGGAATGTTTTTTGGTTTTCTCCTTTGAGGAAAAATTGCCATTGGTTTCCAGAGTCCTAAATTTCTACTCTCTTTGTTGAGTCACCTGCTCATTTCTTGGTATTACTGGGGGAAAATTGTGTGTGTGTGTGTGTGTGTGTGTGTGTGTGTGTGTGTGTGTGTGTGTGTTTTGAGAGAGAGAGAGAGAGAGAGAAAGAATGTTATCCATCCACCAGGAAAAAAAAATCCTTGAGTGTGTATTAAAGATAAAACAAATTGAAAAGGAGAATCCCTTAGGATATCAAGCACTAAAATAATTGTGAAAGCATGAAAAACTTACTGTTTTAGGAAAAACAAAGAAAAAGATATATGTTAAGTAATAAAAATAGTACTTGTTTGAAAATGTAAATTGTTTTTAATAAAATTGCTTCTTAGGGGGATGAAAGGAAATGCTTAGGCACAGTACAAATGTTCTAATATTTTGCAGCTTACTCAGGTTGATTTGCTCTGCTGATAAGAATTATGGATTTCCACTATATAGTAGTTGCCTGTGTCACACATTTGTTATGTGTAATTGTGTATGGAAATTACAGCACATATACAGATACTAATTATGAAAAAGTGTCTGTATACACTAAATTTAAATCCTAATCACATCTGAGTTTACTGTAGACAAAACAATTCACTAGCCATCATACAGCGGATTGAACCTTTATTTTGGGGTAAGAAAAAAATTGTGCACTATAGTACCTAGTGCAGTTTGGTAAGAAACTGTGTGTGTGTTAAATCGGAGCTGTCTGAGAGGAAATTCACAAACCTGAGCCTCTTGGAACATCCTCTGGACTCCTAGGAGAGCATGCTGAATAAGAGCAGACGCTTACCTTCTTTTCTTGCTCCTTGTCTCTGCCATCTGATGAAAGGGGTTGGGGGGCAGAACACAAATTTCTTTCCCCATGCCTCTGTAGCTCACTTTTCTAAAATGTCTTTGAAATCCTTGCTCCTCAATCTTCATTTTAAATCTTTGTTAATTATTTACATCATAATTTGCTTTGCTGTCTTCTTGCCTCTGATGCGTGTCCTTCTGGTGAAGTTTATGGCTCAAACATTTTCAGAGCAGCTGAGTTCTCTCCTTTCCTGCCCTGATATCTGATAAGGGAACATAGTAGCCCCCGAAAACTGTATGAATTCCTGCCTTCCCAGTTGACATCGTTCTGATTTTTTTTTTTTTTTCCTAAATGCAGTAGGCCATTTGGCTGGTCTGCCTTTTTGCTCTGAATCTTTGTCCCATATCAAAGAAGCTATATGTGGGATGCAAAAGCACGTGTTTTCTAATTCTAGACAGCTTTGTGCACGGAACGTGGGGAAAGCAGAGCTCTGATTGTCGCTTGTTTCTTTTTAGCAGCAGCAGCAGCAGCAACAGCAGCAGCAGCAGCCGCAGGCACCGCCACCCCCTCAGCCACAACCGCAGCAGCAGGCCGGCCCCAGGCTTCCCCCGCGCCAGCCCACCGTGGCCTCGCCTGCAGAGTCTGATGAGGAGACCCGGCAGAAGACCCGGCCACGAACCAAAATTTCAGTGGAAGCCCTGGGAATCCTTCAGAGTTTCATTCAAGACGTAGGCCTGTACCCGGACGAAGAGGCCATCCAGACTCTGTCCGCCCAACTTGACCTTCCCAAGTACACCATCATCAAGTTCTTTCAGAACCAGCGGTACTATCTCAAGCACCACGGCAAACTGAAGGACAACTCTGGCTTAGAGGTGGATGTGGCCGAATACAAAGAAGAGGAGTTGCTTAAGGATTTAGAAGAGAGTGTCCAAGACAAAAATGCTAACACCCTTTTCTCGGTGAAACTAGAAGAAGAGCTGTCCGTGGAAGGAAACACAGACATTAATGCTGATTTGAAAGACTGAGATCCAAGTAGTATTGTCATTCAACAGAGTGCCACTGGGTATTTACTAACAACATGAAAAAAGTCCACCTTGTATTTGCTCAGAAAAATCTTCGTTGTTCATGGTTTGGCCAATGAATCTTCAGAAACTTGCACAAACAGGAAAGTTGGAAAAGGAATAGTACAGACTGCACTAAACGTTTTACTCTGTTTTTACAAACTGCTTGGCAGCCCAGGTGAAGCATCAAGGATTGTTTGGTATTAGAATTTGTGTTCAAGGGCTGCACCAGTGTGTGTGTGCCCCCTAAGCATGATACCAGAGATTTTTTTTTTTAATTATTATTCTGGAGCCTCCAACAAGCATTATAACTTCTGTGATTATGATTTCCTTTCCTTTAATTATTTCTGTAACACTCCACACTGATCTTTGGAAACTCGCCCCTTATTTTAAAGGAAAAAAAAAAAGAGTTTGTTACTCTATTGTATGTTACAAAAGAACTATAGACTGTGGAATGCAGTTTAAAGATGACATATGCCAACAAATGCCTTGTATTATATGGCACTGCCGTAATTCAAATTTGTTTTTATTTTGGAAATAAAAGTTCACTGTAATTTTTTTTTTCATTCTCATTGTTACATGATTTTTTTTTAAAAAAAAAAAAAGGAGAAGAAAATGTGAAACACAATTTAGTCCTCATTATTTATTTGTAGATCCTGCAGCGTCATGTTGTAATTAATTTTTTGGAAGTTTCCGTTAAATGTAATATTGCTTCTCTTGTTACCATACTGATTCTTTTCTATTTATAAATGTATTTTGATGGGCAGTAAAAACAAAGTGTCTTAAAGTTTTAAATAGAGAAAATGTGCTTTACACAGTTGCCTATAAAAAGTGCTCTATGTTATCCAAGCAATTCATACTATAAGCTTCACTCTTATTGTTGTATGCAATTTTTACTATCATGCAAATAAGCTTAGGTAAATAAAACTAATAGATCACCTTAGAAAATTATGCAATTAATGTGAAAATAATTGATGTTTGCAATGTGTCTTCCTTTGGTTTACAATCAATTTTAAAGCTACATCTGTATAAAATTTCTGTATAAAGGTGTATTTCTTTTTTATGAGTTTATGGCTATGAAAACACCAGCTATTTTGTTACAGCTGGCTGTTTTTATAAGTGTATCACAGTTTTCTTTATGCAGAAATGTTCTGATTAGGAGTGGTTATTGACTGTAACTACACAATTAAAATTGTTTGTATGGTATGACATGGTAGGGTTTGTCTGCTTATGTGAAGTAACTTTAAGGAAGAATCAAAAGATGACCCTCACCCTTATGTGCATATGTGCATGTCAGTACTTTCCTGCTGATATTTTAATGTTTAAAAAGAACAATTGAAGAGTCACTTGAAACACTGTAAATTTAAATCACATCCACGCATCTTTTTTTTTTTTTCTTTTTATGGTACAGGGGATTGAACCCAGGAGTGTTTTACCACTGAGTTACATCCCCAGCAAAATTATATATATATATATATATATATATATATATATATATATATATATATATATATATATATTTTTTTTTTTTTTTTTTTTTTTTAAATTTTAAGACACCATTTCTATTTAGTTTCTGAGGCTGGCCTTGAACTTATGATCCTCCTGCCTCAGTCTCCTGAGTAACTCTGGGATTACAGCTGTGTGCCACCAAGCCCAGCAACATGCTCATTTTTAAATAAGCATGAAATTTCACAATGAAGATGATAACCTGTTTTGGTTAACTTCTTGCTTAATAAACAGAGATAGGACAGTCAGAAGACTTTCCAACAAAAACATAAATCTAGTCTCTAGCAGTTATGTGATTAAAATGGATTCATTTGCTTTTATTTCACAATCCTTCGATTATGGCAACACTTTTCCTTAAGCTACGGTGTATTTTTAAAGGGCATTAATAATAACCTAAAATAAGTATGGGGTAAAATGGACCCTTCTGTGTAAAAACCCCTAGTAAGCATTGTTTTGTTCTAACAAGTTATAAGTGGAGAAAGTAACTCTGAGCTCATTTGACTGCATATGTCTTTTAAGAACTATGTGAAGAAAACAAGAATAACACACCTGGAAGTTAAACACAATCTGCAAAATCCCTACAACATGAAACCTTAGTAAACTTAGGGTATAAAAATAAGGTGTGTTAATGGCCACAGAAAGAATTAAGGCAATTGGAGGATTTTAAAATTATCTTCCTCCTTTCCTCCAAGTGCTAGCCTTGCAGTATTGGGTGTTTGGGGTTTTCAGTTTCGTTGCCTATTTTTGTGTTTACCTTTTGCTTCCTCTTCTTAGAGTTCCCTAGATGTTAGGATTATCTGGGCTTCTGAAGACGTGCTCGTGCAACTGCCCTTTCTCTTTTTGCCTACCATTTCCTCAGGCCCTAGTGAGCTCATTGGTAGGCAACTGGGCTGCTCTTTTACTTTAGAAACTCAAATGGGATCATTCAAAATTCCCAGTAAAGCTTTAAGGTTCTGTTTACTTTTGAAGCATAGCTGGGCTAACCTGAAGGCTGCTGATTTGTTGCAAACTAGTTCCCAATTCTTTTTGAGAAAACACTCTTTTTCTTCAGTAGGGTTTAGAAAAGTTATCATTTGAGCCAAAGGAATTCAAATTAAAATAGAAACTAGATTTCCTGTATTTAAAAAATAGGATATAAAATATAACCTAATGCAATTAGAAATTATATTTCTCCTTTTCCCCAACTTTGAGAAAAATCTAGATCAGCATCGAAGAGAATTGATAACTTTTTTAAACCAGCGGAACACTTGAAGTGTCAAATAGATCCAAAATTTGGTAATTTTTTTTTGTTGTTGTTTTGGAGAGAGAAATTGGGTTGCAAATAAGATTTTTCCATTCTTAATAACCTAAATTCTTCTGAAATCACTGAATTTCAATGAAATGATGAATATGTGTTGGAAATCAGCATAATTTTGCTAACAAAATTCTCACTGAGATCTTTTCCCTTTTTAAGATCAGCACAGTTTTGTTAATTTAGTATAAAGCACATGTTAATAAATAATGATGGCCATGATGGAGTGAGCAAAACCATTTTCAGGGAAGATGGCACATTTTGGAAAAGATTCATCAAGGTGGATCATCCATATCCCCCAAGGTCATTTATTGCCCACACCAGTCCTCCTCCTCGTACCTGTGGCTATGGTAAAGTCCCTTTAACAAGCTTCATTGTGTCCAAGTATTTCAGAGACTTTTAAAAGCTGGGCATGACATAATGCTTTGTGCTCTTAAGACCTTAGCCGAGTCAGGTAGTTTACGGGTAATATTCAACCTTGTGCATCTGAATCTGTCATGGATTCCTTCACTCAGCACTTTGCCACTAATTTGTATTACACTCTGTGGCCATATAATACTTGCACATTATGCAAAAAATAATGTTGATAGTATCTTCTTGCCACGCAATATGCAGAGTTGACACATAACCTTTGAAAACCAAGGTAACTAATATGTGTGCCCTAGTTGTGTGGCACTTGGTAACAAAGTCTGTACAATGTTATGTATAAAATGTGTATTGATTAGCATTTAGTCTAAGGAATTCTGAGCTTAAGAGTTTCCTCACCCCCCGTAGTGATATCAATATCTAACTGTGCATATCTAAAATACATAGCTTGATTAGGAAGCATTTAAATGGTTCAAGATTGAGTAAAAATGAGAATCCCATCCATTCCATTATTAAATTCTGCCCTATTCCCTACTGTTAACGTCTGGCCGATATTAAGGTCCTTGATTGTCACGATATTTTCAATAAATGAGATATTCTGAACTGCCTGGTGATATTTTCAAAAAGCAATTAAAATGTGTATACCCCATAATATAGGTGATAGACATAGGACTTTTGTGTTAAAGCAAGTCAGAAATTTGCATGTTAGTGTGGAAACCAACAGAAATCCAAAAATATTAATCATTGAAAATATTGATCCTATAGTCCACCTTACAAATAAATATTTTTGAAACTTTAAGGGGGCATATTATAGATTCAATGTTTCTTTTGAAGCAATCCTTTTCATGTACATACTAAATACTTGCATGTCTTTGGACACAAGCTGGACTACAATCTATTAATATATACATTTTTGATAAAATATAAAGTACCCTTATTAAAGAAATGTGGAAGGTGTATGTCCAGAGTATGATATCTGTTTAATAATAAAAATAAATAAATTTAAATTAATTAATTACATAAAAATAGTTTGGAATTAATGTTTAAAAGATGAGCAACATTTTTAAGCCTTTCTTACGTTACCCTTCTTATGTGGAATATATCTCCAAATTTAGTTTTATCAAAAGAACACTACCCAAATCAATTACAGCTCCTCGCCTTGAACTAAGTCATCTTTCTCCATCAGTGATTTTCAGCTGCTAATACACCTACTGTGATCAAAAGCACTTGTCATGGGCTCTGCTCTCCCTTGATGGTTGAAGAGGTGGTTGATGAGGGAATGCATTAGCATGGTATATTTGCTACCTTGCAAAGTCACCACATGCAGAGAAATTACTGTGACATATTTTGCACCAAGTTAAATGTTGAACATTAGTTGCATGAGAAACACATTCAAATAAGAAGTTTTCATTAGTGACTGAGTCATTCATCCGTGCCCTTACACCTTCCAGGAAAAAAAAAAAAAAATCCCATGTTCTGCTCTGATTTTCTACTCATGAAAGAACCAGTAGCACCTTCTAGATGAAGAAAGTTCCAATATTGAAGTATGTCCATTAATGTATTGAGCCTGTAGCAATGTGATACAATTGAGTTTTTGTCTGGAGTACAAACCTGTTGAACAGCATTTAATATGGGGACAGGTGTCACTTATTCCACCTTTGTGTCCAATTTTAATTTCCAAGTATTTGTTTTGCAAGATCAAATAAAAAGTTGTCCTACCTTCTGAAGCCGCTTTCCTAACACTGCCCTCAAACCTGTTTAAAATGACAATAGCAACATTTGTAGAATACTCCCTTTTATAAGGCACTAACATTTTGTTTAAATCTCTCCATTCCACTCTGAAGTACTTAAGGCAGACACCACTGAAATTCCCACTTCAAAGATAAGGGGAAGGAAACTCAATTAGTTTAACTGATTGGTTCAGCTCTCAAATGGCTGCGTTAGTCCAAATTCATCTTAAATTTCTATCTCTACTTTCTCCTTAATAAAGACTTTCTCAGATATAGAAAGAAATAATCACCACCCAAAAACTTCAGAAATATGTTAGAATGTGTTTTGCTAATATAAGGTTGATCACTAAGTAATTGAAATAAAGCATATGGATATTTCACAATGAAATAATCACCCCAAAGTCCTACTGTCCTAGTAGGAGATGTATGCACACCAAATATGTTTTTAAAACAAACATTATTATGGAAAATTTCAAACACAAAAAAGCAGAGATAATCAACTCCTGTGGCTCCATTACCTAGTTAAAAAATGATAACACTATTCTATTAACAAATGCTTTGAAAAACCTTTTAAAATTTAGATAAAGTTTCTACAAATACACCCAACTGTTCAATGGCATTTGCTCATAATAACATAATGACATCATTTTATTTTCTGCAAAGTAATAAATTTTCTGATTTCTAAAGAACACAAAACTTGGAAGTTTTTCTCAGAGCTCTTTGAGAATTTTTTAAAAGCCACGTTTTAGAAGAACCTGTGAGAATTCCACAAATATTTGTAACATAAAAAAATTGAGACAAACCAGCCTCTCTCTATTTATAAACAATACATGCTTTCATATCATTGTTGAAACTAAAGTACACAATTTTCAGTTATGCATAATAAAATATGTAATTAAGCAACATTCCATGGTGGATTAAAGAATTAAAAGCTTCAGGTGCAGAAAAGAATTTGTTGGCATTTTCTTTTTCAAGGTGGTATTTTGAGGTGTTACTTTTCATTTTCCTTTGACATCTTATACACAAATAAATAGACAGAAACAGACGAGAAGCAGAGAAAATGAAGAATTGGCTGCACTACAATAGACTTGAAAAACACCAAGAGGGAGAATCTCTGCAGCATGCCCAAGAAGATAAAATTTAAAAGGACCAAAATCGTCTTTACCCGGGGAGAAAAAAAAAAAAATCTCTAAACAGGGGTTTGTGTTTTAAGAAATAGAAATAACATAATAAAAATTTGCTAGGGTTGGTAGTTCCTATTTTTCAAACTACACCAAATTAATTCACATTTCAATTGGTACAGTCCTATAAATTTATTTTTCAAATCAAGAACTAAATTTTAATGAATAATTCTGTGCTATAAATACTGAAGTTCACTGAGGCATTTGGCATTTATTCTGTTTTTTAAAAGGGTGATACATCAAATAAAATCAACCACTCAAATGTCAGAATGTACCAGGGTGATTCTAAAAAAAACCCAATTTTTTTCCTATTAAGTTTCTGTTAAAGTTTAGATATGAGATATCCCCCCAAAGTTCATGTGTGAGACAATGTAAGAATTTTCCGAGGTGAAATGATCAGATTATGAGAAGTATAACCTAATCAGTGGATTAATCCACTGATAAGAATTAGCCAGGTGGTAACTATAGGCCAGTAAGGTGTGGCTAGAGGAAGTAGGTCACTGGGGTTGTGCTTTGGGAATTTATATTTTGTCCCTAGTAAGCAGAGCACTATCTCTGCTTTCTGGTTGCCATGTCCTGAGCTGCTTTCCTCTTCCAGGCGCTTCTACCATGATGTTCTGTCTCACCTTGTACCCCAAGCTAGGAGTTGGCCAACCATGGACTAAACCTCTGAAACTTTGGACCAAAATGTACTTTTCCTCCTTGAAGTTTTCTTATCTGGTCTTTGGGTCACAGCAACACAAAGCTAAGAAGAAAATAATGTCTAAGAAGAAAATAATGTGTAAGAAGAAAATAATGTTATAGAGATGACATTGTGCTTTGAAATTCATTAGGACTTCTTAGTGTCTAAAAGTTTTTCAGATAATGCTTAAACTATAGTCATAATCGACCGTTAAAGTTCAAGTAAATTAATGATCATATACTTGGTACTACTCAAATCCTGTCACAGAAATATCATTGGTGAATGAATGGATGAGATCAGACAATTTAGCAGAAATTTTGAACATACAGTTCGGATGGACGACCAAATTCCATAGGCAATCCTCTGAGTTGTGCATGGACAAATATGAAGAGCCTTCTGATTGTCTCTAAAATATCACATCTCAAGGTCCTGCTGAAAAATAACTTTGTCCTACATCTTGTTATAAAACTAACTTACTAAGACTTTCATAGGTATAATAAAATAGGATTCGAAAAGAAAAAATACAACAAATGAATGCAAAATTTGGTAGAAAGTAACACAGCTTGAAAGATAAGCTTGACGCACAGAAATGCATAAGATCCTGTGCAATTTATTAAAAGGGGCTACCAAAATTATTGAGGTGTAATTAACATATGATAAATGGCATCTATTTAAAGAGTCCAATTTGATAAGTTTTGACGTACATATATCAAAAATATACATGACATATATGTGTACATACGCAAACTTGCAACAGGGGACATAAGGAACATATCCAACATCCCAGCAGTTTCCCTATGCCCTTTTTCCCAGTGTCTCCCATTCTTTTTATTATTATCTATCCACCATCTCCACTGATATACCCTCTACCCCTACAGAGTGGTTTGCATATTCTAGAATTGTAAGTGAACAGTTGTTTAGAATGTATCCATATTATCTGGCTCTTTTCACCCAGCCATAGTTGTGATACTATTCAGCCAAGTTCATTGCTCTTTAGTGTTGAGGAATATTTCTCTTTGTGGCTAGAGTGCAATTTGTTTATCTATATGACTGATGGATATTCGGGTTGCTTCTTGTTTGCGGCTAGTAGAAATAAAAATGCTATGAACATTTATATGTAAATCTTCAGTGGACATTGGCTTTCATGCCTCTTGGGTAAATTCCTAGAAGTTAAATACCTGTGCACATCATAGGTATATGTTTAAACCCTTAAAACACTGAAACTATTTTCCAATGTGGTTTTACATTGCCACCAGCAATGTGACAGTTCCTGTTGTTCTGCATTGTCATCAACACTTTATCTGGTTGGTCTTTTTAGTTGTAAACATTCTTATAAGTCTGTAGATGACATCTCATTCTGATTTTAATGAATTGCATTTCTTTCTTTCTTCCTTTTTTGGTACCAGGGATTGAACCCAGGATGCTTAACCACTGAGCCACAACTCTAGTCTTTTTATGTTTCATTTTGAGATAGGGTCTTCCTAAGTTGCTTAGGGCCTCGATAAATTTCTGAGGCTGGTTTTGAACTTGTGATCCTCCTGCCTTAATCTCCTAAGCTGCTGGGATTACAGACATATGCCACCATGCCCAGGTATGAATTTCATTTCTTTAACTGAATATATTTTCATGTGTATATAGCTATGCGCACACACACACACATATACACATACATATGCATATAAATATTTATTTTATTGGTGAAGTGTCTGTTGTCTGTTGTTTTGCCCATTTTTTTAATGAGTTGTTTATTGTCATGTTATTTAGTATGAGTCCTTTATGTATTATGGCTTCTCGTTTTTGATCAGGCATGTTGTTTGAAATATTTCTTGTCTGCTTATGGCTTATATTTTCATTCTTTTAACAGTGGTCCTTTGAACAGTAGATGTTCTTGAGTTTTGTGATGTTCAATTTATCATTTTTTTTCTTTTAAATGTCTTGTTTTCTTTTTCTTTTTTTGGTACCAGGGATTGAACTCAAGGGTACATTCCCAGCCTTATTTTGTATTTGATTTAGAGACAGGGTCTCACTGGGTTGCTTGGTGCCTTGCTATTTTGCTGAGGCTGGCTTTGAACTTGTAGTCCTCCTGCTTCCAGCCTCCCTAGCCTCTGGGCACGTGCCACCACAACCAGCTAAAACTCTTGTGTTCAATGTTCTATATGAATAATATTTCCCTGATCCAAGGTCACAAAAATTTTCTCCTATCTCTTCTTTTATAAATTTTTTAGTTTTAGGACTTACTTATGATTTATTTGGGGTTAAATTTTGTATATTAAACAAGATTTTAATCCAAATATTCTCTATTCTCTATTCTCTCTCTCTCTCTCTCTC
Source organism: Callospermophilus lateralis (assembly GCF_048772815.1). Taxonomy (NCBI): domain Eukaryota; kingdom Metazoa; phylum Chordata; class Mammalia; order Rodentia; family Sciuridae; genus Callospermophilus; species Callospermophilus lateralis. The sequence continues at coordinate 183,899,322 of NC_135305.1, read as the reverse complement.
TCTCTCTCTCTCTCTCTCTCCTCCTTTTCCTTCTTTCTCCTTCTTTGCATATATATTTCTAATTGTTCCAGAACCTTTTGTTGAAATGATCAATCTTCCTCCAGTGAATTGACTTTGCATCTTTATTTAAAGTCAATTGACCATATAGGTGTGTGTGTCTTTTGGACTCTGTTTTGTTTTTTTGCTCTTTGCTTCTCCCTCAAGCCTATCGTGTTTTGACTACAATAGCTTTATCATGAGTCTTAGGTAAACAGTATCCTAAATTTATTTTTCTTTAATGTTGTTTTTTGCAATTCTGAGTATTTTCACTTCCCTATTAATTTTAGATTCAGCCTTTCAATTTCTATTTTTTTTTTAAAAAAAACTGCTGGATTTTGGTTAACTCCAGAGATCATTGTGGTAAGAACTGATAGGTTAACAATATGAATACTTGGATCCCTGAACACAATAATCTCTCCATTTATTTAGAACTTTGTTAATTTTTCTTAGCAATGTTTTATAGTTTGTATGTATATTCCTGGTATATTTTGGTTAGAGTTTTCCTTAAATTATATCATGTATTTTATTCCATTGCAAATAGTATTTTTAAAAGTTTTGATTTTTAATGATTGGTTCACAGTATAGTGAAACTTTTTTTTTTTTTGTAACTAAACTTTTATCCTGCAGCCTATTCTAAACTCACTAGATTTTTTTTGTATATTCCATAGATTTTCCACGCAGATAATTATGTCATCTTACAAATAAACATAATTTAATTTTTCTTTCTTTCATTTTAGTTTCTAGAATGCCCAGGAAAATGTTGAACAGAAACTGCTAGAGCAGAAATCCTTGCTTTCTTCCTAAAGTTATGTACTGGCACTATTCTAAGCCCTGTACCATACAAATTTTACTTAGTCTACGTAACAACGATGTAAGATACATCGATTGTCAACTCCATACACTTGATGATAACAACGAGACCTAGAGCAGTGTCACTGGCCATAGGGAATATAAATCCCAGCAACCCCATGACCTTTTAAGGCAGTTCTAGTTTTTGCCTTGGTACGCTCTGATCTACTCTTTTTGCCACTAGAAGCATAGCTTTGATCCTTAGCTGAACAGGTCGTCACACTAGCCCATGAAATTCTATCTGACCAAAATAAAGTTGAAATATGGAAAGGGGAGCAGAAGAGCAGTTGTACAAAAGAATAAAATGAAAGGAAGAAGAGGGCTAGGAGAAGGAAGAGGATCACAAGAAGGGAAGGATGAAGGACGTATCGGAAGATAGGAAAACTTTTGGCTGGTGAGATTACTCAAAGGGGAAACTTACCTTTGTATATTTTCATAGTATAAGAAAAAAATTGGGAATCATGTTGCAAACTAACTTCCTTTAATTTCTTCTTTAGAGACATTGTCTATTTATAAGTTTGGTGCTTTCAATAAATGCCCTAACTTTGGAAAAGGAAAGTATATAGAGGGATGGAGTGATAATATTAATGATTGTATTAATGAATGTATCCACAAACTGTGGTCCATGGACCAAATCCGTGCTGCCGCCTTACTTTCATTTTCTCTGCTTTTGTTCTACAACAGAAAAGTTAAGTGATTGTAGAAGGGACTGTGTAACCCACCAAAAGAAAACCACTCTCTTTCCTTTATTAAAAAAAAAAAAATGTTTGTCAGCCTCTGCCCTGGGCCATTGAACTGTGCCTGAGTTTGCAAAGGTGAAGAATTAAAGTAATAATCTGGGTAGCTTGCATCAAAAGAAAATAATCACGTCAGTACTTTTTAGAAGAGATGGAGTACATATCATCCTAGAAAACTCCTCTGTTCTCAGTTCTACATTTCACTTGATGTGTATAAAGAACCTCATTCATTCATTTCTCCTTACTCCCTTGGCCTCCCCAAGAGCAGAATTCCAGAGATCCTCAACCCTGTTGCTCACCAGTAAATATTCTATAAATTTAGAAAATTATTGAGTAGAAACTTCACCCCTTCTTGATAAACTCTAGAAGTGTTAATATTCTTGGCAAAATTATTTTTGCACTAATTGCTGTATCCATCTGCTCTGTGAGATTGATTAGTCTGTGAGAGCATTTGCTCTCTCCTGCAATCAATGCTTCCTGGCCCAGCAGAAAGCTAGAGCTATCTTATTTCTACCCCAAGAAGGATGTACCACTGACAACTATAAGCTTTTCCTTTGAGGATTTGAGATTAAATTGGCACTTGGCTTGATGGTCCTTTGGGAAATAATTCAGTCTGGAGAGAATTCTATTGAAGCACACCAAGACTGCGGGGATTTAAATGATTCCTTCCTGCACACAGGATCTCCACTGTTTACAAAGGCTGTTGCTGTAGTGCCAGTAGTCGGGTACCATGTCCCAAAGAAATGTTCTTCTGACCTCTAGAGAAGCAAAGAGGAACAAAGGGCTCTCTGCCCTCATCTCTCCCCACGGCAGCTCAGGAAACGTGCAAAGATGAATGCTGCCAGTGTCTAAGGGAAAGCAGCTGCAGACACTAATTCTGTCTGAATTGCACCCAATATTTATTTGAATTTCATTTATGTATTTCTTTTTTGTATTTTATTTGCTAAAAACACACATATCACAATAGCCTCTGAATAAAAAAAATAAAATGTAAAAAATAGGAAAAATCAAGAAAGAATGACTTATAATAAAATTTTACTCAAAAATAGCAACAAACTTCTGCCATTGCCATCCTCCCCACAGACCTTCCTGGAATGTCATTTTGGACAATCATTTCAAAACTTGGGTATATGTGGTACAGTGTCCTGCATGGAATGAGCAACTAGATTTTATAAGCCGAGTGTGAAAAAATACTTTTCTCAACAATTTCCACAGAGTAAATTTGGAGGGATTTTTATTTAGCAGAATTTTATATTCACATTTCTCTAGGCCAGGGAGTGTTAGTTTAAAATCATTATTGCCAGGTAGGTAAATGAGAGTAACAGTTCTCACAGGCTGGTCTCTTCAATGGTACCCATGTAAGGTGGAGTTCCACGGGACAAGATGGAGGTGAGAAAAACTAAAAAGATGTTGGAGGTAAGAGAAATTTTATAATGTTAATTCTGACTAGTTGAAAGGGTTGAAACATCTTCTGAGAATGGCTTCTTAATTTTGGCTGTAAAATACCTACTTTATAAAAAATGATAAATTATGAGATGAACACTCATTTTCTACTATTTTTTCTGTGTTTCATGGAGTAGAAAGAAATCTTATTGAGATTACTTCTAAACTTTTTTTTTATTTTACATACTCATGAAATTGAAACCCTAAGAACCCTTTTATTGGACCAAAACTGGTTTCAGGATTTCTTCTTAAAAATGACTGACACTTTCACTTCTCGGAAAATAGAATAAACACACCTGCTAAGTACAATAAAACCCTTCAACATCCTATATAAAAATCAATGCTTGAAGACTCTGAAAGTTGAGGAGAACAAGGCAGACCAGCCAGGGGTCTCAGGACCAAGGAACAACATAGTTCTAAGTTCCTTGGGTTTTCTTTTTGCCTCATCTATCCCAGAGTTAGAAATAAAGGAGCCAACAATCCAGAAATACCAGTGGAGGCAGACAAAGTCAGTCTCCCAAAGCCCTCTTTCTCTATCCTAAGGAAAAGAAAAGACAGAAAACTATGATAATAACACTTAATTCCAGCCAAGCACTGCAGACACACCATGGCCCTCCCGCTTCCCAGGCCAGGAAAGCAGAAAGGGACACCCAGATCTCTGCCTTCCAGAGGCTGTAAGAAGTTCCCTTAGTATCCCCAGGGGTGGTGTTGAAGAGAGCCTAGTGGACCATCAAGACTTTTATTGCTGCCCAGTGGTGACAAGGCCATCTCCTCCCAAGGGTTTCAGTGAAGCCCTCTGGAAGAATAGTAGCACTGCACTTTTCCAGACAGTAGAATGAATCCGACATAACTTTCCTATATTGATATATGAATATAACACCCGTGAAACGCCACATCATGTACAACCACAAGAATGGGATTCTAATTAGAGTGAGTGACACCACATGGTTGTATAATATGTCAAAATACACTCTACTGTCATGTATATCTAAAAAGAACAACAACATCAAATGCACTTCTCCTGCTGCCTAGAGAGCTCACTGAAGTCCCAGTGGGGACCTGGCACTCCTGCCCTCCCTTGGCAGGACACAGGTGGCACTTCTACTTGCCTTTGCCAGAGTAGCATGAAGAAGAACAATGAGAAGGAGAAGAAGAAAAACAGAGGAGGGGGAGGAGAAAGAGGGAGAGGAAAGGGGAGAAGAAGGAGAAGAAGCAGCTGCTAGCTAAAATAATGGTTTTAATTAAGATTTAAGGTTTTAAGTAATGGTTTTAATTATGATCCAGAATTTCATAATAAATACCCCAAATATTTAGGTTTCAATGACAAAAGAAAAAAAATGATGATACCAAAACTCAGGAAGATTTCAAACTGGATATAAACCATAAATCAATCAGGATTTTTTTTCCCCCAGTTCTGGGAATTGAACCCACGACACTGAGATACATTTCTAGTTCCTCCTCTGCCTTAAAAAAATTTAAAGCAGTCAAAAAATACTTCAATGAGCAATTACAAAGACATTTGGAAGAAATTTTAAAATGTCAGCAAAGGAATAGAAGATATAAGCAAGAACTAAAGGGAAATTTTAGAATTGAAAAGTATAAAAACTGAAATAAAAAACTGAACGGGTAGGTTCTTTAGCAAGCTAAAGGAGAGAGAAGGAAAAAAAAAAGTCAATGACAGAAAGAGCAACATATGTTACTGAATCTGAATAGAGAGAAAAAACACTGTCCAACAAAACTTCAGAGACCTGTGAGAATCCATCAAAAGATCAACTATTCCTGTCATCAGAGACCTTGAAGGAGGATAAAGAAGGCAAGGTTAAAAAAGGACTTGGAGAAATAATGGCTGAAAGTTTCTTAAATTGAGCAAAAGTCATAAACCTATAGATGCAGTAAACTCAGCAACACTCAAACATGATAACACACAAAATCCCATATCAAGATCGATTACAGTCAAACTTTTGAAAACTATAGACTAAGAAATTATCTTGAAAACAGCAAGAGAGAAACAACACCTGATATAGAGAGGAAAACCAATTTGAAAAGCAGCAAACTTCTTATCAGATACCATGGAGTCCAGAAGGAAGTGACACATCAATTTTTAAGTGCAGAAAGAAAAGACTGTCACACAGAGGTTAAAAAGGAAATGTGTCTGGTTTTAAAAGAGAACCAGAACCGCAGGATTCTGTATCCTGACTGTCTTCATGTCAATGGGCTCCTTGTGATATTGTAATATAGTTTCCTGATATTTCCCTTGAGGAGAACCAGGTAAAGAATACAGACATCTCTTTGTATTAGTTCTGTATGTGAATCTGATTATAAAAGAAGTTTAGTTAAAAACAAATTATTGAGTTAAAAAATAAAACTACTGTATGATCCCCAATTCTTACTTCTGGGTGTATATCCAAAAACTCTGAAATCAGGGCCTGGAAGAGATAATCGTGCACCCATTTCATAGCAGTACTGTTCACAACAGGCAAGAGGCAGAAGCAACCTACAAGTTCGTTGACAGATGCATGGATAAACTAAATGGAGCATGTGCAAGTTCACACACACACACACACACACACACACACACACTCACACACAGACAGGAACATTTTCAGCCAGAGTAAAAAAGAAAATCCAACCACATGTTACAACATGGATGAGCCTTGAGGACATTATACTAAGCGAAATAATCCAGTTACAAAAGGACAAATTCTATGTGACTCCACTTACATGAGGGATCTAAATAATTAGTAGAAAGAGAAAATAGAATGGTGATCACAGGGTCCAGGGAAAAATAGGCAATGGAGTTGTTGTTTAAGGAGTATGGAGTTTTATAAGATGAAAAAGTTCTAGAATTCATTCACACTATGAATTTATGCTACCAAGGAGTACATTTACTGTCTTAAGATGGCAAATTTTGTGTTTCCTTTTTTTTTTTTTTGCCACAGTAAAAAACAAAGAAAAGTATTTAAGATCTTAAGAGCTTGTATAAATTAATCTGTCAATATTTTTCACATTTAACATTAAAACTAAGAAATATAAGGTCAATATTAGTCTATGATGACGAGGCATTAATAACCCTTTCACAGTGTGACCCAGAGAGCAATGTCCTTGGTGCTTTTTAGAAATGTGAACTCCTGGGCTGGGGTTGTGGCTCAGCGGTAGAGCACTTGCTTAGGATGTGTGAGGCCCTGGGTTTGATCCTCAGCATCACATAAAAATAAATATATAAAGCAAAGGTATTGTATGTAACAATAACTAAAAAATAAATATTAAAAAAAAAAGAAATGTGAATTCCTAAACTTCTAAGGTGATTCTTAAATCAACGAAATGTGAGGAGATTCATTCTTAAAGAACTTTAAGGGCTATGGATCTAGAGGAGGCCACAACCCCTGAGCAAGATTCTATTGAAGGGGAAAATATGGGATATTGGAAACATATTTTTTTTCACTCTAGAAGAATGCCAAGTAGAACTTACTGCTTTCTAGATCAGTGTCCCACTCTTGCATATCATTCTTTCATTCTCTTCAACTCCAAAGACCTGGGGAAAGTGAAGAACATACCAGTACATCTTAAAACTGGTGGAAAATCATGAGTAGAGCCTACAATGGGGAAAATGCTTTCAAAATACAGAGGAAAATCTTCTCTCCGGGACCCCTGCCCCAAACCTTTATTCCTGAGACTATTTCCAGGTTGTTGTTTTTTTTAAACCATGAAATTCTTTTCTCTACTATCTAAAGTGAAGAGGGTGAAGGTGATCCAAACAGATAGGAAGGTATTCCAAAGTATGTTATCCGTATGAGTTCCAAACAACAGGCCTTCAATATTTTCTTTCATGCTTTTGAATTGAAGGTAAATATACAAAACAAGTTAACTTTCTTTAGAACACTTGCTTCACTGGAGATGACTGATTAGATGATAAGTCAAACTATTAAGGAAGGCTAAATTTAAGAGAATAGAAATCATGCCAACTATATCTTGGGACATAATGGAATTAAGCTAAAAACCAGTAACAGAAAGGTAATAGGAAAATCTCTGAACAAAAAATTAAAAAGGATTGATAAATAAGCCATAGATAAATGAGAAAATCTCAACAGACTACAGAATATATTTTGAAGTGAACAAAAATTAAAATACACTCAGCTAAAGTAGTGCTTAGAGGAAATTTATAGTATTAAATTCTTACATTAGAAGGGAAGGAAGATCTCAAAGGAATAACTTAGGTTACATACTCAGAAACTAGAAAAAAGTTGAGCAAGATAAACCCAATTGAGTAGAAGAAAGAAAATAATGAGCAGAAATCAAAGAAATAAAACAATAGAGAAAATAAATAAAACCAAAAGCTGATTCTTTAAAACTATCAATAAAACTAATAAACCTATAGTAAGAATGGCAAAGAAAAATGCTGGAAAGGATGTTGGGGGAAAAGGAATTTAAATTGTTGACTCTATTGTAAACTAGTGTAATCATTATGGAAATCAGTATGGAGGTTTCTCAAAAGACTAGGCATAGAACCACCATATGAGCAGCTTTACTGCTTCTCAGTATTTATCCTGAAGAATTAGAGTCATCTTACTACAGTTATGCATGCATGCCCATGCCCATGCAGCACAATGCACAATAGCCAAACTATGGAATCCTAGGTATCTGTTTTAGTCAACTTTTTTTGCTGCTGTGACTTACAGATCTGAGAAGAACAATTATAGAGGATTTTATTTGGGGGCTCACAGTTTCAAAGGTCTCAGTTCATAGACAGCTGGCTCCAATCCTCAGGGCTCAAGGTGAGGCAAGACATCATGGTGGAAGAGTCTGGCAGTAGGAAGCAGCTCACATGATGATCAGGAGCAAAGAGAGAGATCTCCACTTGTCAAATACAAATATATATCCAAAGCCACACCCCCAATACCCTACCTCCTCCAGCCACACCCCACCTACCTTCAATTACCACTCAACTTATCCCATCAGATAAACTAATTCACTGATTGGGTTAAGGGTCTCATAATCCAATCATTTCTCCTCTAAACTTTCATTGTTTCACATATGAGCTTTTGGGGGACACCTCACATCCATAACAGATGTCTATCGATGGATGAATATATGAAGAAGAAGTAGTACAATACACAATGAAGTTCTATTTAAGACATAAAGAGGAAGGAAATTATGTCATTTGTAGAAAACTTAATGGATCTTGAGAACATTGCATTAAGTGAACAAGCTGAACTCAGAAAGTCAAAGTTGTATGTTTTCTTTCATACAAAAGAGAAAAAAGAAGAAAAAAAAGTGGGGATGGGGCTCTCATGAAAATAGAAGGGAGACCAGTAGAATTGAGAAAAGGGATCAGGGAAAAGGAAAAAGAAAGAGAAAGGGAAAATAATAGGGTATGATATTGACTAAATTATATTGCTGTGTTGTGTACATGTGTGAAGAATATATAACAGAGAGTCCCATGACTATGTATAATTATAATGCTCCAATAAAAATGTGGAAAAAATGTGAAAGTAAGAAAGACCCAAATTATATATATATATGAGGAAATAGAGTATATCACTGGAGATATAAAAGAATAATAAAGAATATCATAATCAACTCTGCCCACAAAAATTCAAAAACCAAGAAGAGTTCTTCAAAATTCACACACTGTCAAACTCACCCAAAACAAAATGAGCAACCTAAATAGCCTTATAATTTTTTTAAAACTTTAACTGAGAATATCACAAAAATATAAGAAAAAAATCTCCAGGCTCAGCCAGGCACAGCAGCATGTACCTGTGATCCCAGTGGCTCAGGAGGCTGAGGTAGGAGGATTGCAAGGTCAAAGCCAATCTCAGCAACTCAGAAAGGCCCTGAACAACTTAGTGAGACCCTGTTCCAAAATAAAAAAAATAAAACTAAAATGGGCTCTGGATGTGGTGTTGGGGTTAAGTGCCCCTGGATTCGATTAATGCAACTGAAAAAAAAAAATCTTCAGGCTCAGGCAGGTCAGTTACACCAATTATTTAAAGAAGAAATAATACTAAATATACACATTAACTTGCTCAAAATAGTAGAGAAGAGAACACTTTCAGTTCATTTTTTTAGGTTAATATTATCCTCATACAAAACCAAAGACATTGAAAGAAAACTATGGATGAATATTTCTGAAGAGCCTAGACGTAAAAATCCTCAAAAAAAGAGCAAATTGAATTGAGCAATCTATAAAAAGGAGTACATACCACCAACAAGTGGGGTTCATCCAACGAATTCAACATTGGTTCAATATTTAGAATCAATCAATATAATCTACCATATTAGCAGTCAAAAGAAGATTGCTAATTCCACATAATCATAGCAATACAGAAAAGCATTTGAAAAAATCCTACTCTCAGCAAACTGGAAATAGAAGATAACTTCAACAAGATAAAGAGCTTCTACAAAAAAATAAATAAATATATAAACCATGACTAACACAGTACTTAATATTGAAAGACTGAGTGCTGTTCAAATAAGATCAGGAAAAAAGCAAGGGTGTCTGTCCACTCTTATCATTCTAATATTTTCAGGTAGCTCAAAAAAAAAAAAAAAAAAGCAATTAAAAGCATGTTGTTTGGAAGGGAAAATATTAAACTGTCCCTATTTGTGGATAATATGTTTTTTTTTATTATAGAAAATTCCAAGGAATATACCCCCAAAATTCTAGCTATGATAAGTGTGTTTGGCAAAGTCACAAGAATCAAGGTCAACAGACAAAATCAATTATGTTTCTATCAACAGGAAATATAAAATTGGAAACTGAAATTTAAAAACTAATACTATTTATAATACCTTCAAAAAATTAAATACTTATGTATATATCTATCAAAATGTACATAGGATCTATATACTAAAAACTACAAAACACTAAAGAAAGAAAAAAGGTCATAAATAAATACATTTGTGGATAGGAAAAGTCAGCCTGGTGAAAGAATCAGTTCTTCCACTTGATCTGTGTTGAGAACAAGTTGAACTCAGAAAGGAAAAAGGAAGAGAAAGGGGAAATAATGGGGGAAAATATTGACTAAATTATATTGTTATATTGAATGCAACGACAATTAAACTCCCAACAGAAATTTTTTGTATATTTATACAATGATTCTAAAACATACAGAAATGCAAAGGAACAAGAATAGCTAGAACAGTTCTGGAAGAAACAGAAAAGAATAAAGTTAGACAAATCATGCTAACCATCGTTCACACTTATAAAGTTATAATACTCAGGGCAATACTGTATTGATAAAACAATGAACACTTAGATCAATGGAACAGCATAGAGAAGACAGAAACAGTTACATAAATATGCCTAATTGTTTTTCAACAGAGTTGCAAAAGCAATTCAATAAAAAGTGTAAAATTCTCAACCAATGGTATTAGAGTAATTGGGCATCCATAGGCCAAAAAACCAAAACCCCCAAACAGAACAAAACAAAAAACCAAAATAACTTCAGCATATATCTCACAACATCTCTAAGTTAACCCGAAATGGAACATAGATCTAAATGTAAAATTATGAAACTTTTAGAAAAGAGAAGAAAATACGTATTGTCTTTGGTTTTACAATATGTTCTTAAACATGTAGCACAAACCACCAGCCATAAATAAATAAATAATTAAATAAATGCTTTCTTATTGTTATTTTAATTTCACTTTGCCTTTAAGATGCAGTAATTCCACTAATCTTGGAATAAATAAGGAAATCAATGTCCTCCAGTCAACATCCTGTGCCGCAGTCTGGCTGGGCACAAAAAAACTGAGCCACCACAAAGCCTTGCAACTCTTTATTCCCGAACTCTCACTGGCACTCTACACGCATGCACGTTCTAGGAAAATACACTCCCTCCACTGGGCTATGCGTACCAATTCTCTCAGAACCTCGAAAGAACTCAACAGGAACTCAAGGAGCGGGCGCCTGAGGCAACAGGATACGCCCTATTCCCAGCAGGATCCACCCTAAGCCTGGAGCCACCCTAATCCAGCAGGATCCACCCTAAACCTGGAGCCACCCTAATCCCTGAGCAGGGTCACCTTTCAACCAAAAATGCCATGAGTCATTCCTACTTGGCTATGGCTCTCAGCAATCCTGAAATATGAAAAAAGGTTTGACAGAATACTGAACTCTCTGGAGCAAGGAGAGCCCCTGCAGCTAGCTGACTGAAGTAGACAGCAGACTGGTGTTTTTTTGAAACACACTTAGGCTTGGTGTGAAATTGGTGGATAGAATGAATACAGGGCACCTCATCTTTGGCAGAAGGCAAAGCTCTTAAGTTGTTGAAGACTTTGGGGGAACAGGAATCTTCTTGAGGCCAAGGTATGTTCAATGGTGATGGTCCTGCTTGAACTATTTTAATAGAAAAGACTAAGAAAGACAGTACTTTCTCTTTTTTGAATATTTATTCTTAAACTTTTATTAACCGGCATTAATTGTGCATATTAACAGGATTCGCTCTGTGTGATATTTCTACACATGTATACAGTATGCATTGATCAAACCCTATCTCCACTCCCTTTACTCACAAACACTTCTCAGTCTTTAGTAATCACTGTTCTCTTTTGGGGTCTTCTGTGCTCACCATCAGAATGAAAGAAACCAAGAAAAGAAATTTCTTTTCTGAGACATTATGGTCACCCAATAGAATTTTTTTCTTTTATAGCTTTGACTTTATATTGTTCTAATGAAATAATTCAGTTCCTATCGTAACACAAATTTTATTTGGATCACTGAAGCATTACTCCTTCAGGGAGGAAAACCTCTATTTGATCCACTGGGACAATAATTTTCATTATTTTTTGTTTGTTTTTAATCACAGAGGTCAGGTCTCTTCCAAAAGACAAACTATTAAACAGTTATAATTTTAGTCAAAGAAATAACTTGGACATCATTTAAAGGAGAAATTAAACTGATACTATTTTTCCATTTCCAACAAGTTATATTTGAAGGCCCAGCCTAAAACCCATCTCTCTGTCTAGAGAAAAACTAGTAAGATTTTTATCAGTACATCCCCACGTGTGCACGATTCAATTTGGCCATGGCAGGCAGGACAGAGTGGGAATATGGGTTATGATGATAAGTAGTGTTCTTTTCTAGTTCAATGAACAGAGCCACATAGTGGTTAAATGGTTTGACCAAACATCCTGAGGAAATTGGGACAAGGCAAGACATACACACAAGTACATGCTCATATGTGTCATGGTTTTGTGATCCCACGGTCATGGCTATATTCTGAAGCACTAGTGGCTGAAAGAGCTTTATTTTTTCTGTTATTTTAACATATTTTAAAACTATTAAAAATTACTGTATACCCCTTAATTCACAGGGAAAACTGTTCTAGTGAAAAAGTGCATTTTTCTTGGTCCTGTAATGTTTTAGTTTTGATTATGGAATCCTACAAAATACCTGCTCTGCTTGCCAGAATTAGCTGATGAAAAATCCTGCTGTATTAAAAAAGAAAAATACGTTCTTAGTTTCCAATATAGTTCTATATTAAACATCCTGCTAACTCACATCTTATAGGTGTTTAAAGAAACTTCTATTAGTAATATTAGTAATGTCTTAGTTCAAAGCACTGTTCCCCCAAATTATTTGAGATTACATTTTTTAAAAATATTCATAATCCTTCCCTCTTCCTTAGGATGGTAGCAGACATTCCGAAGGTAAACCTGTATTTCTTTAAGCTTATGATTTGATCCATGTGTAATGCCAATATAACCAGGTCCTCTCTGGTTTGTAGATTCAAATGAATCTTCAGGAATCCAAAGTCCTTTTTCTTGTCCCTGTCTGACAAGACTAGAACATTGTTCTCTCTCAAAATTTCTAAGAGTCACCAAAGATCGAACTCTGGCAGCCAGGTACTGCTGTACCAGTTCTTTACAGCTGGCTTCTGGTCTGATTGGCTCTCATGGTGTTGTGCTGTACAAGTGCTTAAATATTTTACCTTGATACTCTAGTATGTGCTGACAAACTAAGCTGTGTGCTGTGGCTGGCCCCCAGTTTTCTTCTCTTATACGCTTTGCACAGGGGCTCTCTCTCTGTAAGTAAGCCCCTCTCTAATTTTGCTCCTGCTGTTGCCAATACAGTTCAAGGTTTGCTTTCAATGATCTCAAGCTGCCAAATTTTCCATGTATTGATAAACTGTGCAAAGAAAGGGAGAGCCACTCTTGCCTTAACTCTGGCCACTCTTTGCATCTAGATGCTGAAAAAACAAAAAAACTAATAAACAAACAAACAAGCAAACAAAACCCTTACTTCTTCCCAGAGTTTCACAAAGTCTCTCATGAAAGGAGTCATGGAGCCCTTAGGCTGTGCACCAGGCAAACCCAAACCCAGCCCCAAGAGTTGGGTAAGGACCAGGTGTTCATCACCTCTCCTGGAGCTCTCTACTCCCCTCCAAGTTTCATGGATTCCGCCCTCCACCAAATCTTCCCTTCTCAACTAGTCACAAAATGACAGTTCCTATGAATATCAATGAATGCCACCTGATACTGGTGGCGGCTTGAGAGTAGGTGTTGTTTCTACCAGTTGCCACCTGGATCCCATGTCAGAAAAATACCCCTTTATACTTACTAAAAAGAATCAGCCCTTGGAGGGATAAATATGCACTTAGTATATACAAAGAGCCTGGCATCAGTGACAAAGGGAAAATGTGGAAGGGTGGAAAACTGGGATGAAGCCATCTGGAGCATTTATTTGGGTATTTATTGAAAACGTTGTTCACAACCTAGACTCTTCTTTCTACTGAGTAATGACTTTCTTCTTAATTCTAGGGGGAATAAACTGCATTGGGATCTATTGTATTTTAAATGACAGGAAATTTAAGTTATAGACCTACACTTTCAGAACTAAACACCTGATCTTTAATATTGACAGTTTTAAAAAAAACAGATGATGGAGTTTTGCAGTCAGTTGGAAACTTTGATACTGGTCAAATTCTATTTCAAAATGTCCCTTTGAACAATCAGAAATGATGCAGACTTTCAAATAAGTTATAAAATCCTAATCAGTGGCACTGGAATATTTCCAAGATTAAAAATGGTAATACTCTAAAGTTAATTCCCATATTAAATCAATGTATCAATGTAACTGTGGCATCTAATATGACTTTTGCTCCATTTTTAAAGTTACCACGCTCAAAGAAATACTCAAAAAAGTTAAAATGAAGCCACGTGATGTAGTAATTTTATTCTTCATTTGGAATTTTCTTCAATTTAACTTGTATTGTGATTTCAGCTCCAAAATATATTGTTTTATAAGTAGCAATAATGGTCAGTTTCTCTGGTTTGATTGAAAAATGCTAATCCATAGTTGCTTCTTTAATTATGTTTACTACTCTAAAGGCGTGCTTCCTCAGAACTTCTAACTGGTTTTGAGCAGAAGATGGGCCATTGTATGACTCTTGGGGTTTTATTTTTCATCAATTACCTGTTGAACCTCCAGCAAGGCCAAAGACAGCACAGAACTCAAAGCTTCTGACTCCAGGTTGCATTGTATCTTCTCTGAGGAGACCCAGATGGCCTGAGTAGGCCATGGTGGTGTAAGCGACTTCCATAATAAAAGGTCAAGGAACAAGTCAGAGTGTAAGAACCCTAGTAACTTCCTAATGTTTAAATAAGGATTTCACAAGGAATGGTGAATAGATGTCTGCTTGGAAACCAACTGATTTCTGAGTAGTGACTCCCTGGGATATTATTTTTGATTAGGATTCTGGGACATTATTTTGATAAGCAAGCTCAGTGTAGTCATCTATTAGTGATGTTTGCCTTGATCCACAGGGAGGGTAAACTTGCAGCACTAAGTGCTAAACATTTCTGGTACCTGCATTAAGTTTTCATTAGATGCAATACAGGCTATTTACCAAAATCTTGGTGTTTTACTTCCTGAGCAGACCGTTATGCTGTATTGCCCAAACTTTCTTGTACGTGGGTATGACCTTGTGACCAAGTTTTAACTAATGGGGTACAAGTAAAAGTGATGTGAGCCACTCCAGGCCCAAGGTTTTTAGAATGTGGCAGTTTTCTCATATTTTCGTTTTTCTTTTGTAGGTTGAATATAGACAATGACGAGATGCTCTTCATACTAAAGACCTTGGAGTCCAGTGTATATAACCTGGAAATAAAAAAAAATGTGACACAATGAGATGTAATAATAGATCTCTGCTAAGTTTTATGGGCTCCAATTTGGATGAGTCATGCACCAGAAACAACTTGCAGAAAAGACGATGCTTGAGTTGACATCAAAGTAGATTTGTGATTAGTGAGTAGATTTTACCAGGAAGATAAAGGGAAGAAGAGGAGGCTGGAGGCAGAGTGGGAAGGGATGTTCAGTGATTCATTGCTATAAAAGAGTATAGTGAGTGAAGGGGATTGTAATTCTTTGTATGGGATGCTTATGTATGTGGACTGACATGTGGGATGGTCAGGAGTGGCAGGATCTAGATCATGAACGATTGTGTTGGTCCTCCCATCACGTAATGGCTGTGGAGCTATGCAAGGGTTCTAAAAGCAGGTACCAACTAGTATTTACAAAGATCAGTCGGGTAACATTAGAGAGGATGAACTGAAGCCCAGATGTCTGAAGGTGGAGAGCCAAGTAAGGAAGTAGTTGTAAAAGTATTCATAAAGATGTGTGCCTTTGCTGGGCCTGATGGTGCACACCTGTAAGCCCAGTGGCTCAGTAGGCTGAGGTAGAAGAATTGAGAGTTCAAAGC
This sequence comes from Callospermophilus lateralis, assembly GCF_048772815.1. Lineage (NCBI taxonomy): Eukaryota > Metazoa > Chordata > Mammalia > Rodentia > Sciuridae > Callospermophilus > Callospermophilus lateralis. Next base: position 183,883,550 of record NC_135305.1, on the reverse strand, counting down.
CAGCCTCAGCAACAGTGAGGCACTAAGAACTTAGTGAGAATATCTCTAAATAAAATATAAAAAAGGACTGGGAACGTGGCTCAGTGGAGTTGAGTGCACTCAGTTGAGTGCCCCTGAGTTCAATCCCTGGTACCCTCCCCCTCCAAAAAAAAAGATGTGTGCCTACAATAGCTAAGCTATGGAACCAACCTAGGTGCCCTTCAACAGATGAACAGATAAAGAAAATTCCCTATGGGAATTCAATAGCATGGACGAGCCTATTGAAGGCAAAATGTCTATGGATGAAGACAGAACAGAACTGAACAACAACACCCTTCGTCAAGCAGAACTACCATGTTAACTTGGACTTTTTTATTTGATGCTGAGCAATAACAAAAGTTTCCACATTTCTATATCATTGTAAGCTACTACAATTTGGGGCGTAATTTAAAAAGCTAAACCAATCACATCTAGTAGCCTCCATGATGAACCTTATTTCTTCAAGCACTTCAAGAAAATGCAAGAGATTTAGGGTCTTTACTTCTGAAATATTGAATATATAGAGACTCACACTTAATATTTTTGGATAGTCCAAGAAGAATGACAATTATTTTAATTTGTTAGCAAGACCAAGTTGATGGGGGAAGCTGGGAGGAAATCTATTTTGGGCATTGGGTTTGAAGTGAAACCTTTGTACTAAAACAGCTTACCAGAAAAATAAAGAAAAAAAATAACCATCTCTTTTATTCAGATTTATTTCTGGAAGATAAATGTGTGCAGGTGGGGCGGGGGATGAGCAACAAGAATACTGCACAAACATTTAAACGTATTCTTACACATGTGAAAACTAGGAATATTCACTCAGGAGCTGGTGGTTCCACCAGGTGGTAAAATGCTGGATAAAGAATTCAGGAAAGAATGTTTAAGTTTTGTATTTAGCAAACCATGGAGAGCACTATAAATGTTATTTATTCTAATTCACAAAAGCTTATAATTCTTATGAAACACTTTACTTAAAGATGAATTATCATGCTGAATATTTTTCTTCTAGAGACTTCTTGGATAAAGTACATAAATCAATCATGTACTACTTCATAATAATGACAGCAAAGCTATTTGATTTTTTTCCCTAGGAAGGTCACATAGTATATTCACTATGGATGCTCACTGCCTTAAAATTATTTGTCTAGGAATCAGACAGACCTGGGTACAAATTCTGCCTGAATTACTTGATAGAGTAGGGTTTGAAGAAAGCTACCTAACTTTTGTGAGTCTCAGTTTCCTCATCTTAAATTTTAGACAATTATATTTGCAATATAAGGTTGATATATTGATTGGAAATATAATTATGTGAGGCAGAAGGATTGCAAGTTTAAAGCCAGCCTCAGCAAATTGGTGAGGCACTAAGCAACTCAGGGAGATCCTGTCTCTAAATAAAATAAATTAAATTAAATTAATTTTAAAAAGGGCTGGGGATGTGGTTCAGTGGTTAAGCACCCCTGGATTCAATTCCTAGTACAAAATAAAATTAAATATAAATCTATAAAGTGCTTCATATATTAACAAGTGCTATCAAATGGTGCATGCTGCTATTGTTTATTATTGTTATTATTACTACTTCTAAATCATAATTTCTTTAGAACAAAGCCTGATAGTTATGAACACTCTCTCCCATGTTTCTTCTTGGATTTAATATAAATTTTTGAACATGAATGTTAAATTTTAAACTAGATAAATTTCAGCCCAAGAGTTTAAGGAGAAATTCTACCTAAATTTTAGAATCAAGATGAATAATTTCTTAAAAGAGGAGAAAAAAAGAGAAAGCAGTATGCTGTGGTGTGGTGCATTTGATATGCTTGACTCTATATCATTTCCACCTTATTCTGTTAGAAGCAAGTCACTAAATCTTGTCCACACTCAAGGCAGGGGAAATTAAGCTCCACCTCTTGAAGGAGAAATATAAAACAATCTGTCACCATGTTTAAAAACCACCATACCGAATCAGTCCAGTTGTGGATATGATCTTATCTTCTTTTTTCCTGCAACTTACTAACTCGTGCAGTTTTATCTTTCTTTAGTTTAGAAAACTTTTTTTTCACTAACATCTTTGGTATTTTATTTTGTCATATTTGCTTTAGCTTTTCTTCATGAGTTCCAATTATTTTACAATATGTATTTTGGCTTTCTGTCCTCTGTAATTATCTCTCTTTTCTCTCTTGTAACTTCTGTATTTGTGTAGTTTCCCTCTATAGTCTGGTAAGGGATCTCACATTCGTGCTTGTGTTAGTCAGCTTTCCATTGTTGTGATGAGACACCTGAGATGTTTTATTTTGGCTTGCAGTTTCAGAGTTTTCAATCCATGGTCATATGGCCTGGTTGCTTTGGGCCTGTCAAGAAACAGTACATCATGGCGGCAGGAGTACGTGGCAGAGGAAGATACTTCACCTAATGGCAGTCAGGAATGAGGGGAGGGGAGACAGAAGCCCAAAATGCCCATCAAGGCCATTCCCTGATGACCTAACTTCCTTCCACTAGGCCCCACCTACCAAAGGTTCTACTACCTCCCAATGTCACCACAGGCTGGTGATCAAGTCTTTAGAACATGGGTCTTTGGGGAAACCACAATGGTGCTGTACATTAATGCTTCTCTTTTGGGGCCTCTAATATCATTTAAAATTCTCCGATTACACTTTCAGTTTATCTGCAATACTTCCTCATCTCATCCACATCTATTGTTATCTCATACAATTGTCGTTTCCTGTCAACTTGACGGCTTTCATACTGGGTTACTCTCATCATCCGCATTTCAGCTCTTTTTCATCAAAGCAAATTTTTCTTGCATCAGTTGAAAATGCCAAAGAGTTCCATGATTTTTTTCTGAACTATAATGTGATCATTTTCATAGTTATGCTCCTCAGCTGAAACTTCCAGATTGGCATTATTTTTCCGAAGGCTCACTGGTGATTTCTTTTTGTTTTTAGCAAAACCTTGAAATACATCAGTAAACGAGATGTGTGGGTTCCTTTGGTTCTGTCCACTGAGATATTGCATTGCCTCATTCATGATACCAACTAAAGGGTAGGCTGATGAGTTCCTGCCAAGTTCATCTACTGCAGCTCTGCGTTGTTGAGATGGCATTTTCTGCTGAGGCTGTGGACAGGTATAATACCTGGAACACAATGCTTTTGACATACATTTCCCAGCATTCTGCGTATTTCCATCCTGACTTTGCAGATTTATTTATGGGCTATATTTGCTAAGATGACAGTTCTTGCCAGGGCATCCCATTTGCTTTATCAGTTACATTCTGGGTCTTTGGGGTATAATAGAGAGTAATGGAAAGAGATGAGTGGTATCCTTAAGAAGCAATAGTTTTAGGGCAAAGAACAGCTTCTAATTTTCTATTTATTGAAGATCTGGGATTCTGAGCAGGATCAGTCAATGGGAATACACACACACAAAATCCTCCTTTGCATGTTCTGATGGTTTCTATTTCATGGGTGGTGAAGGTTGGGCATTTCATGAGGCAAAATTTAAAGTCTTTTCATTTTTTGGCTCAGATTTTTCTCTTCACAATTAGTAGTTAGTCCTTCCAGATTCTACCTTGTTGTTCCTAAATTATAATTTTTAGAATTTCTGGGTGGTTTTATTGTTTTCTGGTCTTTATAGCTGTTTTAATTGGAAATCAGAGGAATTTGTTCTGTGCAACCAACCAGAAGGGCATTTTAACCTGGAATTCTCTATGGCATTATTTGTATTATCAAAAATGGAAATGCCTTAAATGGCCACTAATAGAGGACAATCAAAATAAATGATGGCATATCTTTGCAAAAGAACACTTTGTAGTCATTAGAAATCATATCCTTGAATCATATTCAATGGCATAGGGAAATGCCCACAATTTATCATTTGTTTAAAAGAAGTACACAATAGTATGTACAATAGTACAATAGTATGTACAGTATGGTTACGGTTTCATAAAGCAAGAACAACAACAACAAATTAAGCAAAAAAAAACAGGAAAGATATATTAGATAGCATTCTCAGAGGTTGCCTAGACAGTGGGATTAGTGCAACTTTTATGTTTTATTTTGAATATTTTTCTTTATTTCTTTATAATTTTAAAATTTTGTTTACTTTTATATTTTCTATTAAACTGTAGTAATTATTAAAATAAGGAAAACTATTTTTGGATTATCAGTTTATAAATACAAGTTAATTTATTTGCAAGGTTTCTATTTTCTGTAAGTATTAATATTTTATGTGTGTATATATATAGTAATCTGGTAGTGTAGGGCTAGGAAAGGAAATGAATTCTCGGGTGAGAGAAATTTCTATGTCCAACTAAGAACAGAGAAATGTGAGAACCACAATGTTCTGTATTGAATGAAATACTAGTTAAATATTGGCTTTGTTGTCCTTCAAATTAATTGATATGTAATACAACGTGTGCACATATGCATACACATATCTATGTGGTTTTATCATTGTTTTTTTCTTTTCTTTTTTTTTTTTTTTTTTTTTGAGGGATGGGGTACCGGAGATTGAACTCAGGGATACTCAACCACTGATCCTCATCTCCAGCCGTATTTTGTATTTTACTTAGAGACAGGGTCTCCCTGAGTTGCTTAGTGACTGGTTAAGTCTGGCTTTGAACTCAAGATCCTCCTACCTCAACCTCCCTAACTACTGGGATTACAGGTATTCCCCACACTGGTTGTGTGTGTGTTTTTTAAAATACACACACAATAGTTGCTTTAATAGGATTTTGGTATCTTCTGAGAGGACAACATTTGGCCAAGTAAGGAAGAGTAACCGACAGTTCAGTGGTTCTTAAAGTGTGGTCTGCCAACCAGCAACAGCAACATCACTTGGACTCTTGTTCCAAACACAAATCCTCAAGCTTTACCCAAGCCTGAATCAGAAAACCTGTGTTTTAACAAGCCCTGGAACATGCAAACTTGAGATCCATTGCCACAGCCTTCCTAACATGAACTTTACCAAAAGAGCAGATGCCTTTTACAGGTATGATTGCTAAGAAGTAAAAACACTCTAAGAGGCAGAAGCCTCTGCGATGCTCAGCTAGATAACTATTTAGAAGATAAGATCTACTGCAAGTGCCAGATTGAACAACAGGAAAGCAAGAATGTCATCTTGATTGCTTTGTAGTTTTGATATGCCACATATGTTTATTGTGGAAAACAAAGAATAAAAAATACAATGTGTACTATAAAGTTGTTTTGAACCCATCAGTTCAACTCATATGTCATGCAAGAATTAGCAGAGGACAGAAACCAGTTAACCTTTGGTGGAAGCAATTTGCGATCACTCCATTCTGTTGAACAGGGGCACTTAGTGGTGGAGATCTGAGGGTAAAGATTGAAGGTACTGGAGCTCAGAGACCCTGAAGTAGGCTGGACTCTTTCTCACTTCCCCTTTTCCTTACACATGGATGACATGGTAAAGACCCCTGGACCATGATACATTAGGAGGAGGCTCCTTTGTGGGGAAGCCTAGGCTGAGTGGATGAGGCCCATCTGCTATAGACTTTCAGGAGGAAATCTCTTTCTTCCATTTCTTTCTTGATTAAATAATGGGCTGGGAATGAAGCATGTGATTGGGAAGTGCATGATCCAGGTGAGAGGGACCAAGAGGGCACTAGCTTCCAGCTTACAGGTAGCTAAGGTAATGGGAATCATTTTTCTCTTACTAGATTTGTAGAGTTAATAAAAAACAAAGTGAACCTCCCTAATGGCCACTTAAATTTGAATTTCAAATAAACAACAAATAATCTTGCAGTTTAAATATGTTCCATGCAGTATTTGGGACTTATTATATAGTATAAGTTATTTTTGTATAAGACATACAAAATATGTTCTACGCAAATATTTATTACGTTATTTTAATATAATAAAAATTTTATTATGTCTTCATCTTCACTGCATTTGGATGTTTTAGACTATGAATTATACCTTATAACATTAGTATGCAATATTTGGGCTATTCTTATGCCACTTGTTATTTAATTGAAATTCAAATTAATGGGATGTTTCATATTTGGAAACCCTACCAGGTAATTTTGACTTACTAGGAAAGTCTATACGAATTTGGAACAAGATCTCAGAAAGGAAAAGAAAGATTTTACCTGAATTCTCTTCCTTTCAGGAGCCAGACCTGGGAAGAGGTGAATGGCAGAAAATTGGGGTGCTTAGCATTCCTGTGGTCCAATCATCCTAATGACTGAGACACATTTTATCAACACAAATCATGCTCAGCAGTGAGGTGCTTGACCACCTATATGTTTAAGTCATTTTTTTCCTCGAGTAAGTTCCAAAATTCTGAAAAGGAATGAGGGTGAGTAGAGAGCTGGTTCTTTTACGTGACCATGATTAATTGCTTTTGAGAAGCATATTTTCCTGGTTCACTAACTGCAGAAAATACAATATGGTATCTTCGCACACAATTTTCAAGTGGAAGTAATGGCATCACTGATAAATGGGTCCATCTCTAGGACTAGCAGTCAAATTCAGCCAGGAGCTTAGAAAAGCAGTAGTAATTTATACTTGATTTCATGTTGTGTCTCAATGACAGTTGGGGGAATCAATTTTACTACCAAGAATTTTTCAATGAAAGAAAAATGCCATTTTTATTAAAAAAAAAATCGAGACCTAAGCTCATCCAAGGAGGTTAAAGGAATTTATTTCGTGTTCTCCAACTTGGCCTATTTGTCAGTCCAGAGGCATAGCTCCATGCAAAAGCTTTGTGTGCTGCTGGTTTTCAGCTAGGGAAGTTGTATATGAGCTATTGCTTCTCTCCCAGGTGAGAACAGGTGTACACCACTTTAAATTTCCTGTGGATCTGATTGCATCATTTGTTATATTATCCAACATAATGACATGAAATACGTAAATAATAAAATGCCAGTTGCCTGCTGAAAATTTAAAGTGGCAGATCCTCTTTTTTCTGGTGGAGAGGCTGCTGTCTGTTGATGGAGCTTTCAATGCTAAAAAATGACAACGGAGCTGAAAGGAGCCACAGGGGAAAACTTACTCCTCTGGCTGGTAAAGTGAGTACAAAAAGGAACAGCAGGACGTTGCCCCATCTCCACTCTCCATGACTGCCATATCTTCCTGCAATTATCATATGCTTGACAAAACAGGTTAACTTAAATCATGACTGTGGAAGGCAGGGTATGTAAAGGTCAAGTGTTGTGCTATAAAGCAGTAGTAAAGAAAACTGCAGCATTTTTTACCATGTGTTTAAATCTAGATATATTTTAGACATGTAAAATAAATATGCATTTTATATAATATATCCATTATACACATCATGTATTTTGTACACACACACACATATATAAATATATAAATATTTTTGCTTATCTTTTCATCTAAGTGTCAACTTAATATGGGTTAGTTTGGGGGAATATTTTAATCAGCTTTTTCAACTGCTATGACTACAAGACCTGATAAGAACAATTTTAGGGGAGGAAAAGTTTGTTTTGAGGCTCACAGTTTCAGAGGTCTCAGTCCATAGATAGCTGGCTCCATTGCTCTGGGCCCAAGGTGAGGCAGGACATCATGGAAGAAAAGGTATAGTGGAGGTGGCCACCAAGAAGCCAAGAGTGACTCTTCTCTCTAGGTACAAAATATATACCCCAAAGGCATGCCCCCCATGACCTGCCTCCTCTAGTTACACCCTACCTACCTATAGTCACCACCTGTTTAATCCCTCTCCGGAGATTAATTCACTGATTAGGTTAAAGTTCTCATAAACCAATTACGTCACCTCTCAACTCTTTCACATGGTCTCACACATGAGCTTTTGGGGGACACCTCATATCTAAACCATAACAGGGTAGAATCTATGGTGCCAGCCCAGGGTACAAATACAGAATATGTTGATTAAGCAATTCCCCATAGATTTGGGAACTCAAAGCAAAACTCTTCCAAGCTGATTCCACATACTATTTGTCTTGCTACCTAAGTTTTGTAAAAGGCCAGAAATTTTCCCTCAAATTGAGTGACATCATTAGCAGATCCCTATCTGTAGCCTAAACAAAGTGCACCACATGCAATTCAAGCATGCAGAGACACATTCTAGAAGCTTTGTGTGAGATGCAAGAAATATGAAAACATACAAATGAAGCACAGTTTCTACTCCCAAGGGCCTTACAGTATTGTGGATCATTTTAATATGAATGCAGGGTTTCCAATCTGTGATGGCATTTTCAACCAAGAGATAAATAAGCATCATGAAAATTATAATTCTTGTATCTCTAAATTCCTTTTTGAAAAGAACAAAAAGTATAAATTTCAACTAGTGTTCTTCAACCTCTGGTATAGAAAGGACAAAGAAAGATCCCCTCGCTGAATGTCTCTAGATGGGAATACCAAGACGAGAACTGTAAGGGATAGATAGAGATGATGTAGAAATAGGGAATATAAGAGTAAATAACCCATTGACCAACTCAAGTTTCTCCTAGCCAATATTGTTGGGCTTCTAGTTCCGGATTGGCAAAAACGAGATATATTGTGGAGGCCCTACAGGAGACGTAAACAGCGTGGCACAGGACTTAACGGGGGATTTGGCTATATAGCAGTTGCTGGTGCGTTGGATAGGAATGGATGCCAACACTGTACACATTTATGAGACTTGCCAGCTCAAAGTATTATCTGCTTATGAATTAAGAATGCCTTTCGATGGAGCTCTGCTAGTTTGCCTAAAGGAATGAGAGGGAGGACTATAGGAATAGCAAAATCTCCCAGATTGGTGAGACACGGATGACCTCAACTATATGTCAGTTGTAGTTGAATATGTATGTGGGAGGAGAAAACATTATGTATTTATATTGTTACCATTCTGGGCAATGTTTTAGATGGTGCACCATCTGACTATAACTATTCTGACTTAAAACTTGTCGTTTGCAACAAAAGTGAAAATGAGTTTTTGAGATATTTATTTAGAACTATCATGGTGTCTTATGAGTGTGTTTTTCTTCGTGTATATTAGCATTGCTTCTGTGCTCTGTCTATGTGTAGCCTATGCTTACCTTCATGTTTAATTTACCTGTTAGGCATGAGAATGGAAATGTATTGCAAACTATGATCGCTTATGGATTAATGAAATATAAATAGTATTTCTCCTAAACTTGAAAGTTCCATTATAGTTATATAAGTCATATCTCATTTAGGTTCTTTTTTTTTTTTTGGTACCAGGTATTGAACCCAGGGGCACCTCAACAACTGAGCCACATTCCCAGGCCTTTTTATATTTTATTTAGAGATAGGCCCTCATTAAGTTGCTGAGGCTGGCTTTGAACTCACAATCCTCCTGCCTCAACCACTGGGATTATAGGCTCTCTTTTCCTTTCTTTGTGAATAAGAGGAAAAAAGCTGTGAGAATTAAATTCAATAAATGCCTATAAAGTATATGGCCAATAGTAAGATGAAGTTGTATGTAATAAAATTAGGGAATACTGGGGAAGATATGATGATTTTTTCCTGATAGAAGATGCAAGTAAATTTTGAGCTAGGACTTAGGAGAAGGGGCTTGTTTTTCTTTTTTCTCTTGTTTTAGACATACAAATAAGGAATGAGATGCTAGAGGAGACAATATGAACAGAGGTGATGGGGTTAGAAAATGTGTATGTTCAGAAATCAAAAGTTCTTCCATTTCTGGCCCAGGGCTGGGACAAGAGCATGGTGGAGAGCAGATGGAGGACATTCAGTCAGGGACTTGTTCATAGTATCATCCATGGCTGGAACCTGTCTCTTGACTTTCAATGAATGGGTTCCTTTGATAAATAGCAATCTTGCTGGAAAAAAAATTTCACATTTCCAGCATTTTTTCAATATCTCCAAGGAAGTTTAAATTCGACCCAGATTGCTGGTTAGAGGATCTTTATTCAACCCCTTGAAAGCCAAGAGCCTACCTGTTCCGGGTGAATGTTGAAGCCTCCTCAGCAAGCATTGACAATGAGGGCAGATGTTGCTGCCAATATTTTTAGACAGAATGCAGAGACCTGCTAAGAATTCCGAGCAGCTGAGCATTTCAGTCTCCATATAGGCTATTAGTCATCCCACAGACATATCTTTAAATGCCCTCATATGAAGTTTGCTCATCTTGATCCTGCAATTCCACCGTCAGCTGTTTGTGGCTGGTTACTTAGTAATTGTGAGTTAAAGAAGTGCAGTGGGGTCCATTTAGAGTGGACCAACCTATTTATAGACAGTAAGCCCAGAATTACTGCCATGCTTTGGGAAAATTATAGTTCTAGTTATAATGACTTCTTACTTTCCATGACATTATATAAGGGGAAATAACAACTGTAAATTCTTAGCTTGGTTTTTTTGATTTGCTGTGCAGGAGTCCAGTGATTAGTATATGTTATGGTTCAGATATTAGGGGTCCCCCAAAGCTCATGTGTGAAACAATGCAAAAAAGTAAAGAGGTAAAATAATTGGGTTATGAGAGGCTTAATGCAATCAGTGCCTTGATCCTCTGATAGGGATTAACTGGGTGGTAACTGTAGGTAAGTGGGAGTGTGGCTGGAGGAGGTGGGTCAATGAGTGCTTGCCTTTGGGGTATATATTTTGTCCCTGGTGAGTGGAGCAATCTCTCTTTGCTTCCTGATTGATATGTCTTGAACTCTTTTCCTCTCTTTTCCTATCTCTGCCATGATATTTTGCTTCACCTTTGGCACAGAAGAGTAGAAGCAGCCATTTATGGACTGAGACCTCTGAAACCATGAGCCCTCTTCTAAAATTGTTTTTGTCAGATATTTTGGTTACAGGAACAAAAAAGCTCATTAAAACAGCATATATTGTTCAATAGTATATAGACACTTAGCTGGCAGTAGGTGTTCAGTGACATGTGTTAGCCGTATTTTCAATAAACATTTGTTGAATGAGTGGATGATGGAATCAGCTGATCCATATCTCAGAATGTGTGGAGTGTTGGTAGAAGCTGACACCTGTGGCCATGCTATGATATGTAAACAAGAAGCAAGATGCCTTCTAGAAAGATTCAAGGTCAGGTGTCAGTTAACTGACCATGAGCTAGTAATTTAACCTCTCTTATTTCCTTTGTAGAAAAAAACGAAGTGTTTAAACTCAGTGATCACTAATATCCCTTGTAGCTCCAAAGCCCTGTGATCCATATTCTAGTTTGGCCAATAACAGAAATCATGAAATTGTCCTTAGAACATTTGCCCAAAGTTGAACTACCTTGTTTCACATTTGAAGCATTGCTAGTATTCCTTCTTTAATGAATATAATGTTTCCTTTAATGGCTTGCTGCCTTATTAATATTTTTCTTCTGCACTCCCATTGCACTTTGTAGGGTTTTCTGGTACTGAGTCATTTTTTGATTCTGGTCTCTCCCTCTCCAGCCAGGGAATCCTGCAAGGCAGGAATGGTGCCTTATTCAGCTCTGCATCCTTTAAGCTCCTAGCACAATACCATGCATGCCGGGATCCCCTCTTTACAATCCCAGTGCTATTTGTTTCACAGTCATCCTGGAATAATGGTTCCACCCTAATTTGTGGGTTTAATAAAATGCAGCTGCTGCAGCCGCCAACCCATTTTCTCCCTCTCCCTCCCTCAACGATGTTCTAGCCACGTGGCTGCCTTTTGATTACTCAAAAATGCAAAGTGTGTTCTGGCTTCTGGGACTCTGTCCTGTCTACAGTCCTATTTCCCAAGGTCCTCATTCAGGTCTCAGTACCAAAGTGATTATTTCAGAGAGAATTTTCAGGCCACCTCTTCTGGGTAACTTACTCAACAAATGCTGTCTCCTCTTATAGCACCACAACCTGATATGATGGTAGTTTTAAAACTTGTTTTGTTTGTCTTTTTCCCACTAGAATATAAGATCCACAAAAGCACAGAATTTGTCTTTCTTGCTTTCCACTCCATTGTCAGCAGATGAAGCAGTACCTGGCATGCAGTAGGTGCTCATTAAACATTTGTGGACTAGCTAAGGGTCCCCTTTCCCTCCTTCTTCCTGTCACCTGCTACCCCTTTCCACCTGGTCCCCACCATCTTCTCCCCCATAGCCTGTGGAACAGCTTGGCTGTAACTCAGCACTTCCATGAAATATCAGTTGCCACATTTTCTTTTTTGCTACAATTAGTACCATCAACTAGAAAGTTCCTTATGCTGGTGCCCTTTATGACTAAAAATAGTAAATATAATTTGTAGATAAGCAAAGATTTTATTTTGTCAGGGAACCTAGAAAAATTTCTTTGAAATTTTAATGTGATGCTATTGCCAGACATTATGTGATTATGATAATGGGGATGGAGTTGAAGGCATACCGGAAACTTGCCAGTTTATGGGATAAGAGCATGCTAATAATAATAATCATTATTATAAGACTTCATTAGAGCTGATACTATCTTGGGTTCTATATATAGAAGAAAGAAAAATAAATAGTTCATCATAAGGCAAGGCAAATAAACTAATATTTAAAAAATAACTATAACCGGATGACATAAGAGAATGTTTTGTGTGTATTATAAGAACAGCTTTCCATGCAATGAGACTTCTCCCAGAACTGTTGATAATTTCTAGGTGGAAGAGTAAGTAGATGCAGTTTTAGACAAAATCCTGCTGTAGTTCCAAATGTTTACTGACATAGCTGTGGTGGTCATGGGACTGTTGTTATTCTATGGACTTCCAACCTAACCCTGCTCTGCCATAAATCAGAAGGGACTAAAAGGCCCATTTCTCAGGTTTAACAACTGACTCTCATTTAGAGTCTGTCCGGGGAGTTTCCTGGAAGGGAGGAAAGAGCCAGTGTCTTTCACCCTGCTTCTTTGCTTTGGGCTTGTCTCCTGTGGTGGCTGCACCTTGCTCCTTCCAGCTCCTTGGAGGGAAGCCCCGGAGTCTGGGCTCTGCTTATATAACCTCTGTCTTCCATTTGCCTTTCCCACCCTAGAGACTGGGGCAACTCCCTGCTGTTGTTAATATTTGGAATGCCTCACCCTCTCTTATTTCCCTTTTCTTTCTTCCAATATCTTTATGATTATTTCTGTGTGTAAACTTCTCCTCACTGAAAGATCTACAGTGAGTTCTCTTCTCCCGAGTAGACACTGATGAGTAGAATTAGGCTAGGAGTCATCCGTTTGGGAATTTTAAAATTTAAAATTCTGAACCTGTGGTCTTTAGAGAAACTTTAAGCAAAAGAAAACCCACCTCCACTTCCTTGGACCGTATTCTTTTCATGCACAGTCTATAGTGCTTAATCTCCATTTAAAAAAAGTAATTGAAATCTTAAAATGATGGATCATTCACACAGAACCATAATGAAAATATGATTTAAATATAATAATGGGAACTTTAGTTTTTAAAAGACCCATTGAAGTATCTAATTAATAAAGGAACAAGGAAGGGCATTTGAAGGTTCCAAATACAAAGAGATTCAAACTGAGAGCACAAATAAAAATAGCTTCTTAGAAACAAGACCATTTGTCTATTCAAAGGACATGAACATCTCGAAACTCATTTTAAGGATCCTTGAGAACAAACTAAATGCAAAGTCAAATGGCATTCAACAGAAGGTTTCTAGAGAGTTATATAACTCCAAACAATCTGTGGAGATGATCAACAAGAAGGGATTCAAAAGACTTCACTTGGTGATAGCAGACGGAAGATTCTCAAATAATTCTGAAAGACAGGACTGTGTTCCTACAGTAGACTGAGTTCCTACATGGCAAAGAGCAGGGACAAAATAATTAGAAAATTAGAAAAAAAAATTAACAATACATTAATTTAGAAGTCTAATATAACTGAATCTCATGGAGAGCAGGCACAGGGTATATACCAAGCAAGGTGTATATGATTGTGAACAATTCCACCTGGTGCCTCTACTGGGGAGAGAAGTTAATGGTATGGAGTATTAAAAAGTCACTGATTTTCAATTGCAGCCACCAATACTTATTTACTCTTTTTCACATGAGACAAATTATTTAGCTTCCATGTGCCTCTGCTTATTTCACCCTTTAAAGGAAGACAATACTAATAATACCTTATTGGTCAGACTTCATAAGTGAGTGTCTATTTTGGCTATTTTAAGGTGAAATCAAATATTTTAAAGGATACAAGGCAGCTCATAGGATGGATCAGTAGGACCAACTAAGGAATAGGCTCAATTCTGAAGTTTCCAGAACAATGAACAAAGCCATAAGCTATAGCGAAAAATCACATGGGTGAAGCTGCTGTCACTATAGCTGCTTTGTGAGCCTAAGGGCACAGAAACTCTTCTGCATACACCACTGCCACCTATTTATGCTGTCTTCTATCTCAGAAAAGCAAATGCTCTTCCCCACCCCTAAGAGCCTCCTCCTTCAGGCCACTCAACTCTGAGTGAAGTCTTACATAGGTGGATGAGTTAGGTTGAATTTATGACCCATCTCTTCCCTAGCTGCAAGGGAGCCTGGTAAAGCAAAGGCTCTTGAGTACACCTTGGAAAAGTAGCACTCATACTGGGAACCATCAAAACAATAGATAACCATTGTAAGTACTCATCTCCCATACTTGCAGTAAGGCATGCTTGAGATGGTACACATGTTAGTCAGTTTTACAACACTATGACAAAATACCTGCCACAGACTTCCTATGAAATAGAAAGTTTATCTTGGTTCATGTTTCTGGAGATTCAGGTCCAAAATCAGACAGCCCAATCAGTTTGGTCCTCTTGCAGAGATGACATCTCATGACAAGAGTATACACAGAAGTGAGTGCTCACATATATAACTAGGAAGCAGAGAGAAAAAACTGGCTAGAGTCCCACAATTCTCTAGCAATGGTTGAAGAACCTCCCACTCAGTCTCATCTCTTAAAGGTCCATAACACTTTCCAATCCAGTCACCCAAGGCCCAGCCTTTAATATGTGGGCCTTGGGGTGTATTCATCTCTTATTTATTTATTAGGTACCAAGGATAGAACCCAGGAGCGCTTGACCACTGAGCCACATCCCCAGCCCTTTTAATATTTTTTTTTAAGGATAGAGTCTCGCTAAATTGCTTAGGGCCTCACTAAGTTGCTGAAGCTAGCTTTAAACTTATAATCCTCGTGTCTCAGCCTCCTCAGCCTCCCCAGCCACTGGGATTACAGGGGTGCACCACCGCCTGGTCAGGTACACTAATCTAAATCACAAACATGCACACAGAATGGGTCATAGGTGTTCAATCTATATGACACTCTTTTTAAAAAAGGACATGCTTTATCAATAGCTCTTGTAAGAAGCTGGGATTGACCTGAACACTGAAACTACACACCAATAAAGGTTTATCAGGGAAAACTAGCTTAACTGCTAGACACTCTCATATGACTTAGTGCTTGTTTTAATTAAATCAAGAAAGAGGCTCCTGTAGATTGATTTGATGCCATAGGCCAAGTGAACTAATGCTCTTAGGATTTTTTTTTCAGACAGACTCAGTAAAAAAGGAAATAATAATTTAAGTGTCATATAAAAAAATTAAAAAGAGGCTCCAACCAGTATCCCTGGAGGACACAGGCTAGAGATAGTATAAGTACTTGGAAAGTAGCTGTCAGGGTTCTATGGTTCATGTGAGCAGATACAGGAGGACCCTGGGAAGCAGATTTTGATCAGACTTGAGAGAAATGATGAGATATTTAATGTTAAGCAAAAATCCTACTTTCAAAGTATCCCTGGCCTTGTATGACTCTGCTTTTGTTCCCTTATTTCTAGATGAAAGATATTTGTGATTATTTATACTTTTATTGCTTTTAATGGCATTTGTTCAAGTAGACAATATAGAATATATAACAAGAAAACCTAGGACCCTTACACTACCTTTCCTTCATTGTTTGAACTCTCCTTAGAATCATACATAGGTTCTTCTTTTCCTATTTTTATGCCTTTAATTTCTTTCGTCTGTCTAATTGCTCTGGCCAGTGATTCGAGAACTATGTTGAACAGAAGTGGTGAGAGAGGGCATCCCTGTCTTGTTCCAGATTTTAGAGGGAATGCCTTCAGTTTTTCTCCATTCAGAATGATGCTAGCCTGAGGCTTAGCATAGATTGCTTTTACAATATTGAGGTATGTTCCTGTTATCCCTAGTTTTTCTAGAGTTTTGAACATAAAGGGATGCTGTACTTTGTCGAATGCTTTTTCCGCATCTATCGAGATGATCATATGGTTCTTATTTTTAAGCCTATTGATGTGGTGAATAACATTTATTGATTTCTGTATATTGAACCAACCTTGCATCCCAGGGATAAATCCTACCTGATCATGGTGCACAATTTTTTTGATATGTTTTTGTATCCGGTTCGCCAGAAGTTTATTGAGGATTTTTGCATCTAGTTTCATTAGATATTGGTCTGTAGTTTTCTTTCTTTGAAGTGTCTTTGTCTGGTTTAGGAATCAGGGTGATGTTGGCCTCATAGAATGAATTTGGAAGTTCTCCCTCTTTTTCTATTTCCTGAAATAGCTTGAAAAGTATTGGTATTAGTTCCTCTTTAAAGGTTTTGTAAAACTCTGCTGTATACCCATCCGGTCCTGGGCTTTTCTTAGTTGGTAGTCTTTTGATGGTTTCTTCTATTTCCTCAATTGATATTGGTCTGTTTAGGTTGTCAATATCCTCCTGACTCAATCTGGGCAGATCATATGACTTAAGAAATTTATCGATGGCTTCACTATCTTCTATTTTATTGGAGTATAAGGATTCAAAATAATTTCTGATAATCTTCTGTATTTCTGAAGTGTCTGTTGTGATATTGCCTTTTTCATCCCGTATGCTCAGGGGTACACAAAATTACATACAAGAGGAAGTGAGGGGAAAGGAGGAAAAATATAAGGGGGAGAAATGAATTACAGTAGAGGGGGTAGAGAGAGAAGAGGGGAGGGGAGGGGGGAGGGGGGATAGTAGAGGATAGGAAAGGCAGCAGAATACAACAGACACCAGAATGGCAATATGTAAATCAATGGTTGTGCAACTGATGTGATTCTGCAATCTGTATATGGGGTAAAAATGGGAGTTCATATCCCACTTGAATCAAAGTGTGAAATATGATTTATCAAGAACTATGTAATGTTTTGAACAACCTACAATAAAAATTAATTTAAAAAAAAAAGAAAAAAGAATCATACATAGGAAGAATCATGCACATACGTACATATGTGCTATAGGAAGAGGCTACTTTTCCAACATGGAATGAGGCAAGTGGTGATCTGTGTGAATGCTTGGGTGTTGCTCCATGGTTTTCCTTTGCTCCTGGAAGGTGGGCTCACATCCTGCTTCCCTTCAGCTGAGGAGGCACCTTCAGTTTAAAATGCAGATGTTCTTGGTTACGGTTGCTATGTGAAATGTTATGAGATAGAAATTACTGTCATAATTAATAATAGGTAAAGGTTTTACCTTTGATGTGCTGCCTTCTACATTTGATTGAGTCTTTTTGATTGTATTTATTGTACATCTCTATCATCCCATTGGTTTTCTGGCTGTTTGTGTGCTTAGCTTGATGTCTGTTTCTATTTAGTCAAGGTTATTAATGCCTTTCTGACTTATTTTCAACTGCTCTCTAAACCCAGATGGTTTAAGTTTAAAAAAGGAGATTTACACGATTACACTCGTGGATATTAAAACCTACTTGTGTCTTTCTTCATTTTGCTGTCCTTAAAAAGATGCTATAATTTATCAAAAAGGCACGCGTAATTTTGCACTGACAGAAGCCGAAAGAAGAACAAAGACAGTCCAGATAATATACCGTGCCAGAGTCAAAAATTTTGTGAAATAAAAACCCCCAATGTATGTGAATTTGTTACAACTTAAAAGTCCCGTTCACATATACCAAGGAAGGACTCAATGTGATACCTTGATGTAAATTGGGTTTTAGGACTGGAGTGGACACAGCATATTTTTTCCTTGTCCAGCTCCTTTCCCACCACCCCTCCCTTTTTTCTGGTCACAGTATCTTAATTTTATTTGGGGGAAATGCCTCCCCAACTGAGATTAGTGTTGGTGAGACAGATAATCATGGTGGACTCAACTTTCCTGGGAAATGGGTGGACAGATGATTAAGGGGACATTAGTCTTCTTCCTCCTGAAATGTGAACATTGATTTTTCATTCCTCAAAGACCGAAAATAACTTCAGGTCATTCATCCTGACCATGTACTTCTGAAAAGTCTGCCTGTTCATTTCTGCTACCTCGTTTTCCAGAGCTGTTTAGTTTAGTTAGTGCTAGTGCTTTCCAGCCTGAATTTTAGCTTGGCCTCCAATTCTAAGAGCTATACCCATTTAGTGAAATCATGCATTCTTTTTTTTTTCTTAGGATCTTTTGTTTACAACTAAAGGATCTTTTGTTTACAACTAAACCCTGATATCAAAGTTAGAACATGGAGGAGGACACTGCTTATGCCATCAGGATAATTGATCATTAGATAAAAGATACAACAGCAAAATAACTAAGTTACTGCCTCTGGTTATTATGCCCATCGGGTTAACCCAAAATCTGGAGTACATGAGGAATTCTGGGACTGGGGTAAGTTAGCATTAGCTACATTCAAGGTGAGAAGATGGCAAATTGTATAAGGCAAAATATGTAAATTCTTGCCTCAAGACCTCAGATGAAATGTAGAGACTGACCTGACCATCATTTAAAAAAAAAAAAAAAAAATCTCTTGCCTCACATAGAAATGGGCCAAGATCTCCAAAAGACAAAGCTCAAAGTAAGATTCACAAGATTGCTGAATTATGATGATGATGAAATTCAGAGCCACATAAAGCCTTTTCTGTGAAGGTTAGGTTGTATCTGACTCAAGACACTAGGAATGGTGATATCTGGAGAGAATTCAGACTACTTGGAATACCCTGAATCCACCAGCATCCTCTGAAAATGGGGTATTTTCAGAGAAGTCCTCTTTTAACCTCATAAAACGCTCCTCCCTTGCCTCAGGAAGCAGAAACCTTCTTGTAGAAGATAATCATAGATGCCCCCCAGCTGCTTCCAGCCATAATTATAGGCCAAAATTGAGCATCTGATCTCAACATAAACCAGAAATTTGGAGCCAGAGAAAATTAAAATTTGCAGAAATGTTATTTATGGAGATGGATTCTGAAGGTGCTTTGATCTTAGAATTGATCAAAATCCATTGGCTGATCTGAATTATTTGAATGTGCTTTCTGAATGTCTGCCATTGATGTTCTAGTTCAGACAGTGAGCTGTGCTTCTACAAGCTTCCCAGATTGGTGGATACAAACAGGGCTCTAGTGCTTTCCTCAGTAAATTAGCCGAAATGCTAGAACCCGACAGCATTACATAGAATGGTGGTTCTCTAAGTGAGGTGCCCTCATCAGCAGCATTATTCAGAAATATTTTTAGAAATGAAGACTTGGACTCCACCCTAAACCTGCCAGAATGAATCAAAAGCTCTAGGGCTGAAGCACAGCAAACTGTGTTTACCAAGCCCTCCTGGTGATTCTGAGACATGTTCCCTTTAAGAATCACAAAGGTAGGGGAATCAATTCAAAGCCTTAGAGGATGAACTGCTGGTTGTCTGCCCACTCACTCCACCCACTCACTCCCCACCTGGGCCCTTTCAGAGAGCCTGGAAGATTCTCACATTCAGGAAGGCCTGGATCAGATGATCATGGAAAGGTTTGTCTCAGCTCTTTAGGATGGTAGCACTGATGGATAGGATTGCAATAGAACTTCCCCCTGACTTCAATAGGTGTGACCTCCCAGTGGAAGAGGGATCATGCCAACTGTTACTGGCATCAAGGCCGAAGTAACCCCCAAATTTTGATTAAACACGGGCTTGCAAGGAATATAATTAACAAGCAAAGAGCTTTAAGTCTTTCTTGTTTGTTTGTTTTTTTTTAAAAAACAACAATAAAAACACTCCAGGTCCAACTGAAAGCCTTCAACCCAGAGACTCACACCCCTCCCTAGACCCCAGACCTGACTCAGTTTACACATGCAGAGTCCCTAGAAAGGTAGAACCCTTGGGAAAGAAAGGCTGCTGCTATACTCTTGCTGCTTACTGCATACTTTGTGTGTAACCCTCCTTGACAGGGACCTGCAAACATGCACCTAGGAACTATGCACTGGGAAAAGGAAACTTTTAGGGGAGATTTAGATTCAACTCTGCATCATGGTGGATCCAGTAGGATCTTGAATATTTCCAAGAGTTACTTCCCCAAACTGTTAACATGCAGTTGAAATAGCAGAGTTCCTTCTTCAGCTATTTTAGTAAGTTGGGGCTAGCACAGAAAGGGACTAGATGAATATCAAAGAAATAAATTTGGGGCTGGGGATGTGGCTCAAGCGGTAGCGTGCTCGCCTGGCATGCGTGCGGCCGGGGTTCGATCCTCAGCACCACGTACAAACAAAGATGTTGTGTCCACCAAATACTAAAAAAATAATAAATATTGAAATTCTCTCTCTCTCTCTCCCTCTTTCTCACTCACTCTCACTCTTTCTTAAAAAAAAAAAAAGAAATAAATTTGAAGGCACTGAGTATTCTTGAAGAGCGCACAGTAATCTGAGCCTCTGGAAAGACTTTATAAATGTAGGGTATCTTGGTCCATTCATGTTCCTATAATGGAAATCATAAACTGGGTGGCTTATAAATAAAAGAAATTTGGAAAAATTATATCTGATTCATTCTACTGTCTTTCCTACACCCATCCTTCTCCCTTCCCTTCATCCCCCTTTGTCTAATTCACTGAACTTCTATTCTTCCTTCCTCCCCTTTTTGTTCCTTAGTATCCCCATATCAGAGAGAACATTTGGCCTTTGATTTTTTTTTTTGGAATTGGCTTATTTCACTTAGCATGATAGTTTCCAGATCCATCCATTTACTGGCTAAAGTCATAAGATCATTCCTTTTTATGGATGAGTAATATTCCATTGTGTGTGTGTGTGTGTGTGTATCACACTTTCTCCTATGTTCATATATGAATACCTCCAGCGAAACTCCACATCATGTATGACCGCAAGAATGGGATCCTAATTAGAATAATTAGGATTGTGTATAATATGTCAAAATATACTCTATTGTGATGTATATCTAAAAAGAACAGATTTTAAAAAAAAAGAAATTTATTTCTCACAGTTCCAGGAAGTCCAAGATCAAGGCACTGACAGATTTGGTATCTGGTGAGGGAGTTCTTTCTGGTTCATTTCTCATTGTGTCCTCACATGGTGACAGGGCAAGGCAGCTCTCTGGGGTGTCTCTTATGATCCCATTGAGGAGGACTCTTTCCGCATGACCTAATCACCTTCTAAAGCCACACCTCCTGATGCCATCGCACTGGGAACTAGGTTTCAAACATGCCTTTGGAGTTGACACAAACACGCAGACTGTCGTATAACATAGGGAAAGTATAATTTTCACACATCAATCACTAAAATCAAAGATGGAGGCAGGGCACTGATAATAACTACCGTCGATCCTCAGATACCTTGGTGGGACACAGCTGACGGGGCTGGACTGTGGCACCCGACTACCTGGATTTATCCCAGCCCTGACACTTAGGAGCTGGGTGACCATGGGTGTCATTTAACTTCTGTGTTTTAATTTCCCCCTGCATAACATGGAAGTGGTAGTAATAATTTCTAAGGAATAGAATTATAATGAGGAGCGAATGAGTTAATGTATATAAAACCACTGTACAGTATCTAGAACATGCTAAGTGCTCTGTAATCTGCTGTATAAAATCAGAGTAAGTCAGAACTATGCCTTAGTCTGTTTTCATTTATTCCTGCTCAGTGACTGAACTTGTCCTGTCGATCATGGTGTCGAGGGTTGAAGCTGGTTCACATCACCTATACGTAATATGTTCATCTGGACCGCGGAGGGTCCCACCGGTGCCTCTGAATTAGGTTCTGTGCTCTCTTTTAGCATCTCTAGGAAGGTGGATGGAATAAAAGAAATCAATTCTCTCACGATTCTGGAAATCCAGAGTCCAAAGTCAACGTGTCAGCAGGACCAGGCTCCCTCACCCTCCTAAGGAATCTGTCCTTGCTTCTTCCTGGATTCTGCTTGTTGCCTGGTAACATGTGGCATTTCCTGGCTTGTAGGGGCATCATTCCACTGCCCCATCTTCTCATGGCATCCTCCCTCTCTCCCTGTCTGTGTCTCTTCCCTTTTAAATAAACCAGTTATATTGGATTAGGGCCCAACATTTCCTAGTATAATCTAATCCTAATTGAAGTCTGCTGTAAACCTATTTCCAAATAAGCTCTCATGCTGAGGTACTCCAGGACATGACTTCAAAATAGCCATTTTTTTAGAGACACAATTACACCCATCATAGCATCCTAAAATGAATTTTAGTGACTTTGGATATGTATATGTTTTGATTTTGCCACAGACCCCACCACTCCTTATTGTATCTCACCTAACTTGCTTTGCTCACTTAAATTGGCTGCTTTCCATTTGCTCTCGACCATGACTATTAAAACAATTGGATCAGAAAAAGAGAAGTGACTTTATTAAAATGTCATATTTGAAACTGAATTATATCGCACATACCCAGGGGCTCCCAGGTGTCATTATTTGAATGCAATGGAGAACATCAGATTTTAAGCTTTTTTTTTTCTTTTTAAAAACACAAATTTTGGAATCAGATTATTTGGGAGCTAGACTGCATGTCCAACTACTCACAAACTCAATTGAATGTGTTTCATCTTCAGGATGGAAAAATTAGCCTCTGTCATATAGAGTTGATCTGGTGCTCATATGGAATCATGCATAAGAAGTAATTAGTATAGTTCCTGCCATACAGTAGGTTTCTCAAAAGATAGAGCATAGGAGCAGTAATAACACTAGTAGGAGCAGTAACATGGTGGTTATTCCTAGGTGGTTATTAATATCAAAACAGACAAAGTCGTTCTTCAGCCAAGCATTCTGGTTTTTTAAAATTATATTTCTTGCTTGTATATTCTTATTAATCTTTTTTGTTGCTGATTGCATGTTTAATTTGATGTCTTTTTCTAAGAAAACAAGGCCTTAATACTTATCTATCCTTGTACGTGGCACAGATTGACCCTGCCCGTGCCCAGTGACATTAGTATGCCATTTTAAAATTAATTCCATATAGTTTTTATATTCAGCTACCTCTACTGCATGCTCTTAGCATTCAGACTTCATGTATCCTTGGGTCTATGTTTGCATTATTTGTTCACCCCTGGAGAAGAAAGCCAAGGAAAGATTAATTCATAAAAAATGAATGGTTGTTGAAACTCTTCAAAGCCTTGATTTACTGCATAATTAGGAGACAACACTAGAAAACAGAATATCTTTCTGCCTGTGAATTAAGTAAATTGATTAATTCATTAATTACGTATGATAACACCATAGATAGCATAATTGTATCACTGGTTAACAAAACACAGCAAAAGAATCAAGCATGTTTTCAACATGGTCAAAAATTTCATTTACAATATTTGGTCCTCCCTCCCCACTTAGAATCCTAATGAAAGATCTCAGGACAACCATATATAGTCCAGACACATTTCTTGAAGGAGAGTTGTATTACTTACAAAGCATACTATGATTAATGATAATCATCTTTTCTCCCAGAATTCATTCATTCATTCATTCATACATTCACTAAATAAATACTTCTGAGCATCTTTCATATTTTGGTTACTTTTGTAAGCCCTAGGGAGACAGCAGTGGACAAACTGGATAAGGACACCTGCCTTCACGGAGCTTACATTCGAGTACGAACCTGTCCATTATGGTAGCCTCAATCCACGTCTGGCTATTTGCATTTCAATCTAAATAACTTAAGTTTAGAAATTCAATTCCTCAGTCCCACTGGTCAAATTTCAAACGATCCATAACTATATGGAGCTTGTGGTTACCATACTGGACAGCACAAAAGAGTGTCTTCAACCCTGCAGGGACGTTCTCTCAGTGTTGTTCTAGAGAGCGGAGACAGAGAACAACAATAAGCAATTTAGAAAACCAAAAGAAATACACTGGAGGATGTGAAAGAGATTATTTGGGGATAGGGATGGCCATCTTTCACAAGGTGATCAGGACAAACATCTGTGGTTAGAGTACATTTGAACGGAAACTTAAAGAATTTCCAACTACTTCAAAGTCAAGGTCAACATGTGCAAAGACTCTGTGGCAAGAGAGAACCAGATGTGTGTAAGGAAAGGAGAAGAGGTTGATGGGCTGGAGCACTGTGAGCAAGGGGTCAAGACGAGTAGTAAGGGGGAGGATTCCATGCTAAGTGCCATGGGAAGTGACTAAAGAAGTGGCATGTTGTGATCCATGCTTGAAAAGGCGGACTTTGGGTGAAGAATGGCTCAGATGAGATCCCGAGTGGAGGATGAGATGCCTGTTCAAAGGTAAGATGTTAAGGCAAATGAAACTAGAATTGTGGCAATGAAATTAGAAACTAAGTTGGAATTGAAAAGTGATTTGGAGGAGAAGTGACTGTGAGGGGTGATGGAGTAGATGGTGGGAATGAAGCCAAGGGACAACGACTGGATTTCTGCTTTGAGCAGCAAAGTGGGGGGTGGAGGGATGGTTCCATTGACCGTGGCTGGGAAGATTCTTGAAGGGCAATTTGAGATAAATCAAGATGATTTCTCACTTGTCTGTGTTAAGTTTGAAATGACAGTTTAACATCAGTATCAGGACCTCAGACAATGGAGTTGGATAAATAAGTCTGGAATCAGCAGGAAAAAAATGAGATATGATGTGAGATCGACCATCAAATAGGTGGTATTTAAATTCACAAAAGTAGGTGAAATCATCAATGCTGAGTTAGTGGATAGAAAATAGAAGAGGGACAAAGACCAAGCCTGAGTAAAAGAAGAGCCAGAAAGGGGACATTTGAGTCAGCTTTGGCGCTGCTGTGACTAAAAAGACCATGCCAAAACAATTGTAGAGGAGGAAAAGTTTATTTGGAGGCTTGTGATTTCAGAGGTGTCAGTCTATAAACTGCCAGCTCCATTCCTCGGGGCTCGAGGTGAGGCTGAACATCATGGTGGAAGAGTGTAGTGGAGAGAAGCAGCTCACATAATGATCAGAAATCAGAAAGAGACTCCACTAGCTAGATGCAAAATATATACCCCTAGGACATGTCTCCATGACCCACCTCCTCCAGCCGCTCCTGCAGCCATCTAAGGGAGGTCATTAGTGACCTTGGCAAGAGTAGTTTCAGTTGGGAAGTGGGAATATAAGCCGGAATATAACTTAAAACATAAACGAGACATGGGGGAATGGAAAGGGTTGGTGGAAAACTTTTGCAGAAATGGGGAAGAAGCTGCAATGGAACATGGACTTGAGAGAGAATTTCTTTTAGAAGGATAAAGAATAGAGTGTTCCCCTGCATATGAAGCTGATGCAATAGAGGGGTGAATCTTCCATTGTACTAGAATGAAAGAAAACATACAGACAGATACAGACAGATTTACAGATTATGTGGCTGGTTTGGAAAATAAGAGAGTTCCAGTGATATTTCTTATGGCTGCCCAACCAAAATGTAAAAATATCTTGAAGACACAATTATATGGTGCAGTAGAGCAAGCCAGTCTTTTTTTTCCCCACTTAGGGCTCTGAGAAGACAACTTTTCAGAGATCTCTGGAGTCATTAGCTGATGACTACGCAGGACACAGCTTTGGAGATAGACCTGGTATCAACTCTTGGCTTCATCACTTTTGAGGTGTGTGACTTTTTGAGCAAGTTTAGATTCTCTCTGCCTCCTCTTTTGTATCCATAAAATGGAAATGACCACATTGTAGCCCATTAAAGTTTTGGAAAATGTACACATAGCCTATGTACATATGAAGTGCTCTTGAAAACCGAAGCAAAGGAAACATATAAGCTTCAATCAGAGATTGCAGAAAAAGAGAGGCGTAGTATCATGAATGTCAAGGGAAGAACTATCTCAAGCCTGGAAGTGACTTGCAAGAGACAGGATGACAAAAGGGGGTCCACGTGCCAAGAAGTTCACTGTATTTGCTCACAAAAGTGTCACTGATGACATCTTCAACCTTATGGCTTCCTTGAGATGATAGTTACAGAAATCAGAATGTGTGGGCTTTGCATATAAGTCAACGACAAGGAAGAAAAGGCAGATGCTGAGGAATGATTTCTTGAGAGTTGGTGTGCTTCAGTGAGGACAAAGAGAAACCAATTAATATAAGAGTTTGGCCCAGAGATAGTCTCTTTTAGTTTGAAGGAAATAGAACTGGGCTATAGGCAGATGGGAAGTAGTTAAGCCAAGAGAGAGAAGATGCAGGAGAAAGTACCCACGTTAACAAAGAGCAAAGGAATCAGAACTTTGGAAGAGTAGATAAACATGTCATCTTACAGACAGATGGGAAGGAAAGGATGAGATGGAAGGAAATAGGTGTCAGCTACTGTGAACTATAAGTAGAGAAGCAGCATTCTGATTTGCTCCATGCAAATCAGAATTGCTAGAAAACTGGAGAAATTGAGAAATGGAAAGAATTTAAGAAATGGAATGGCTTGGGTAGACCGAGAGGTCCTAAACATTAGGAATTATCTATGCACAAGATGCCTAATGGGGTCTACCCCTCTTGGCTTCCAAGACAAGGAAATGCCAGCTTCTTGTTCTTTGTTTAGTCTTTCTCCGTGATCTGTTTTGCCACAGGATCCACCACAGCAGATTGGGTTGTTCCTCGCACGTGAGTTTCTAGGAAGCTACCATTCTGAGATGTCTCCCCCACCGCTGTCCCTCTGAGATTTGTTTAGGCATTCTAAACTCTTTTGAGTCACAAACTGTAGATTCTCCTACCGTTGGATAATGGCATGTACTGTGAGTGGAATTTATGCCCTGAATTCTTAATAGAAAACCTTAATCTATTGCCTCTAGGAAGATCAGTAACAGGATATAGCTAAAAATCCACCAATTCACAGATTGATGTAACAGGTGCTCATGTTGGAATGACTGCCCATCCAAGTCCTCTTATCAGTCTCTCTCTCGCTCACTTTCTCCCCTGCACCTTGTCTGCACCCACCCCGCAGAAGCCCTGAGCTGTACACTGGAAATGATCAAAAGACAAGCTCTCTCCATCATGGCCTCCAAGCCCATAAGCCATTTCATTAATCAGCTGGCATTCCCCAAACCTCCAGGTTGTAAAAGGAGTCTATTTGTGAAATATCTGGCTATAGCGTATAATAAACAATGCCAGAGTGAACAAAAAACAGACTAATTTAATAAGCAATTCCTTTACCCTACACTGTTTAAATTTACATAATCAACTAGCTATAATATTTAACATACTTTTAATGTTTCACATTTGTTTACACTACAGTTCTGTGCTTTAGACTTCTCCATTCACCAAAATATTGATTGGCCTACAAAGGGTACAAAATAGCAAATATTCCACTGGCAATCATTACAGGAATGCGAAGGCAGTGAGAGGTGGAGCTACTTATTTTTCCTGTTAATTACAAACCTCATATTCTATTAAAATGTATGAGATGACAAAATCTCAACCAACTCTTTAAAGCTATTCCTAGCAGATAAAGTATTCTACCAAAGTATTAATATTAGCATCATTAAAATAGTTTTATCAAGTGTGCGTTTATCTCCAGATTTAAAACAATAGCAGCCTGAAGAAGAGAAATGCCCCTGAGTATTGTGGTATGAAAGCCAACAGCAGTTTTAGAGCCACATAGAGTCTTCTTGTGGCTTCACAGCTAAAGGAAAAAAAAAAATCATTGAAGCCACAGTTATAAGATGTAATAGAGTAAATGAGTCTATTTTTCATCACCTTGGGCTCCGAGAAGAAAACATTGCAGAGTTATCTCGATAAGGAAAGAGCTCAGATATCAAAATACATTAACTTTGCTTAATTGATTTAAACAGATCCAGAGCTTTCTAAATGCACATGATGTTATTTCTGCATTAGTGGACGAAATAGATCTGTGTTAGATTGCAAAGCTCCATCTCGTATCTCTGTCTGGCATGGAGAGAAAAAACTCTCCATCTCTGTCTCTCTTAAGACACACACATACACACATACACACACACACACGCACGCACACACGAACACGAAACACATTTATTACCTCTACTGAAATATTTTTTTTTCTTTATTCTTTCCACAAAATGTCTTTTGGTTACATTAATACATTGTTTTCCTGCTGCTCAGGATGCTATAATCAGGTAAAAATAACAATAGATAGCCACAGTGCAAGTTTCTTCTACACTGTAAAAATGATTTATTTACTCCAACCCCTTCAAATTTCCAACTGAAATGATTCTTTCACCAGTTCTTCCTCTCTGTTATTCTGTTTCTGCAGCATGGTTTTATTTAAAAGTGAGAAAAGAATCACTACTGGGTAGAACTAACCAGAAATGCTCACCAATATCACATCCAATGTACTCACAGATGAGGAAACTTGTAGCTCAAAGAAAGAGAAGTGATTTATAATAGAACTTGTGTATGGCCGAGTCCCCTCAAGACTCTAAATATCCTTTATGATATTTGAAACATTTTTATGGGTCCAAGAGAAAAACAATGAGAAGTGTTAAGTAGTACAGACTTCCATTTCAATCAACTGCTTTTGAATTTAGAGTCTTTCGGTGTGGGGTCAAAAACCCACAACAATCCTCTGTTCTGATAGGAAAAGAACATGAGAATTTTATAGTTGTTTCTCTGGTAGTTGAATTCAATGACAATGCTTGCTCCATATCTCTTAGTTTGTTCAAAATATTGTTTCTCCTAGAGTCTCTACAGATTAGAGTCCTGCTTCTAATTTTGGGTTCACTAAGCACTAGTCAGAGCCATAAAAATAATGTTAGAAACATATTATGAGTCTCAGGAAGGTAATGTCCAAGGTGATGAAGAATTGTACCACTGCCACCCCTTCTTGGCAATATTCCACTCCACATGCAAGGATCAGCAAGCGAAAGGATTCATGTTAACATGTGGTATGAAGGCCAAAACTGTATTTCTTTAATAATCCTGAAACAAATGCTGTCAAATGAACTGCCTTAAGTGCTTTGTTTATTTTAGGGAAATATTTCCAAAAGAAGCCTTCCTATGTGGGGTATGAAAAGGCTTTTATAAAAGGATATTAATTATATGCTGAAAGTTGGAGTACTGCTGAATAAAATACCAATATACTATCTCAGAAATCTACTAATTTAGGCTAGTCCTGATCCTATATTTCCAGCTGAGTACTGGAATTATTTAGCAATTATTTAGCTGAGCATAAATATTTAGAGACAGTTTCTGCTAACAAATCTTGCCTCTAGGAGCCAGGCCCATAACAATATTCTTGGCGCTGGTTTTCCACACATAAATCAAACATCTAACTTCACACCTTCTCTATTTCATTTTTACTGTTTGGTATGGTACCTTTGCTCCTTTTTAGTCCTCGATTCCTTTTGCACTCCCCTGTACAACAGAAACCTGGCTGTCCTCCTGGGGCCTGTACTGAGAGGCTGAAAAGATGACCCAGGAGGAACAGTTTCGGGTTCTTTTTGAGTTCCATTTTGCATTTGTAAAATTCCTGAGTTTAGGATTTTCCAGGTCTGGGATCTGACTCTTATAAAATGTGCTACCCATTCAAGCCTTCTCTCTTTTTTTTTTTTTTTTCTTGCTTTGAGTGTACATGTGCACAAATACGTGGCCCTCATCTATCATGTGGAAGGCTAGGAAAAGCACCAAGCTGTTTCTCAATTTACAAGAAGATTTCCCTGCTTTGCATAACACCAACCAATTGTGAATGTGAAACCAAGTGTTCAAAGCAAGATGTGCCCTTTGGTGGAGTTGGGTAGATTTTCCTATATCTTGGGATTTATTTATTTATTTTGAAGAACCATGACTCCTGCGAACTTTTGCCCTTTGGCAATGTACTGCTTCTTAGTAAAGGGTTTCCTAGTTTTCCAACTCTCTACTAAAATTTCATTGGGAGCATCATAGAGGCAGCACTCCAGCTGAGTTCTCTATATATGGTAAATAAATCATGTGAACAACAGTCCCCAATTTCACATTAATTGTTTGGAAATCTCCACAACATCAAACATTCTGTTAAAAGTCTAGAAAGAAATAAGTGTAGCTCTTTTGTTGTTGTCGCCGTTGTTTTGCTTCCGAGTGATTTGTTCTAAATACAGCTTAACAGGCAGATGACTGGTTTGTGACTAGAGTATCTTTTCTGAGATGAAAAAGCAATACAAATGCTTTCCCAAAGGATGCCAACCAGGCACAAAGCAACACGGGGACCATGGAATGGGTGCACCTGGGGAAATCCTTATCGCAAATTGGATTGACAGGGAGGACTCGGTGCCTTCCCCAGCACACGTGCCTCTGAAAAGCTGAAAGGGAATCACAATGCTTTAGGAATGAGATCTGGGAATTGCCTAAATATGAGAGTTTCAAATTGCTCAGGCATTAAGAGAATAAGAACATGAAATGCAAATATTGCAGGAATAAAGGGGGAGAAGATATGGCGCAGAACACATATCATTAAGAAATGGAAGCAGAGTCTGGAGCCATACTCGGGGGCTGGATTTAGAGAGATCTTATGCCTCATGGAGGGCAACCCACTTTCGCTCCTTCTTTTCACAGTTGACTCCTGCACAGCACACCTGAACAGAAAGGAAAGACAGGGATTTCTTCCCAATGCAGTGGAGCATGGAAGGTCAACATCTGTTCCCAACATCTTTTTTACTGGTGAAAAAAATGACCAGAGCCAAGCTACCTATATCTATCAAAGTTCTTGTAAGGGTTAGAAGTTTGATTTGTTTTATGCAATGTCCTCTTGGCTCTCCTAGAAAGTTAAGATGTCAACACCTCTGCTATCATGAGGGATTCAACAGCATGAAGATGCAGCAATGAACTTCACTCTCCAAAAACTTACCCAGAAATGCTTCTCTCCTGTTATCTTTCCACTTCATCTGCCTTATAAGATCATGGCAAGTTATACCCTTGTTTTTGTCTTTGTAAGACAGATCCCCAAATTCTTGTTTTAAAGAGTTTCTATTCCATCAATCGTGCCCTCTTCAAACTAACAAAACAATCCTTTTACTAGTACTCTGATGAGCCTATTCATTCAAGCATAGGCATTAGGCATTGATTTGTCAAAAAATATGACCTTGAGGCATTATCTTACACCATGATTTCTGGAGATGAGAGCACCAAGCCCCACTGTGGTGACAGCAATGACTAAAAAAATCACAAAGACAATTTTATAGCCACAAAGGGTAGAAATAGCAGCTTGGCTTTTTGGGGGGTGGGTGGAGGGTAACCAGGGATTGAACTCAGGGGCACTCAGTGACTGAACCACATCCCCAGCCCTACTTTGTATTTTATTTAGAGACAGAGTCTCACCGAGTTGCTTAGCACCTCAGCGAAGTTTTGAACTCGTGATCCTCCTGCCTCAGCCCTTCCAGCCGCTGGGATTACAGCCATGCACCGTCACGCCCACCCGGCTAGCTGGATTTCTTTCAAGGTAACTCTCTTTCCTCTTGAGGACAGAATAGAATGAGATCTGGGAATTGCATAGACCATGTCAATGGAGGCTTAACCCTTGGGGAATCAGGATCAGATAAATCGATCCTACTGATTCTTCTCAACAGAAAACCTGAGGAAGTTGTTGATAACATGGCCAATGGGCGATCACTGGAGTTTCCCTCTGAAGTACTAGCTCCTATATTTTTTCTCCTTCACTGCTTGATATAGCATAGTAAGTATTTGTAAGAAGCAGCCAGGGGTTTCTTTCGCAGGCTGCTTAGCACCAGAGAATAGGAGGCAGGAGAACCGAATCAGGAGGCTGAAGCCTGGAACTTTTAGGAACCATGAGCTGCCCCTTTATCAGGACATAGATTGTTGCTTTCTTCAAATGGGAATGACCCTAACTCACTGTCTTGCTAACCTGACTTGCCTTCTTTAAATCCCACAGAGCTCTTACCAACAGGCTCCTTCGGCATCACAGTGCACCCAGGACCTCCAGGACTCTGCCGCTAGTTTGACCTGAGTGGGTTCGGGAGCAGGTTTCTGAAGCTCAGTAACCATCCGCTGCCTTATCTGTAACACAGAGCTCGCACTGTGATCTCCAGAAGTGGTCAGGAATACAGAATGACAGGGTGTAATGTAGCATCATCAGAAAAAAGCCAGGTTCATCGTAAACCTGAGATAACACTTGCTCTCAGTATCATTGTTCTTCAAAGACGGTCAATAACATTTCACAAATAGTGACATAACCAAATAGGGGATGACTAGGCACAGGCATCTGCCCTCAAGGATAGAGGTGCTTTTTCTTAAAAGGCTAACCTGTGTTTCTGCTGGTGGCTCCATAAACATTTGTATATCCCCTAAAGTTCTAATGTTCTACATGCAGCTGGCCCTTAAGTGAGATGGGCTCCTACCCTGGAATTTTTTGTCTTTTTACCGGAAGCTAAAAATGAAAAGGCTCAGATATTCTAGTGATCCTTGGAAGAGCAAAGCAAAAACAGTAATACTAATTAGTAGCTACCAGAGCTTTTCAGCATGGCAATAAGCTGTGAATTTATGGTTTTGTTAAGAGTCAGGATACATTTGAAATCTTTTATATAATATTAGATATGAAAATACACACCATCTGGACCTCTTGCTGGTAGCCTTGAAATGTCTACATCTCACAGGAATCAAACCCATTTTACCTGCTAGGGAATAAAACACCTGTTTCACATATTACTTCACACTGGGTGATGAACATTTCCACCATCTTCAGCCAGAAAGAAAAAAAACAAAAACAAAATTGTGCCTTCACATTGTTAGTAGATTTTAAAAAGATAGCAGGATCAGGGCTGTTTTACTATCCGGTTGGAAAGAAGGCTCTGCACATTGCCCCTGTAACAACCCTTAATAATTTGGGGGAGTTCTCTGCAGCCCTACTTAGTATTGATAAAAATGCATCTTCCTCTCATTATAAATATGCTTATGAAAACACTTAGTGAGAGGAGCTAACTGCATCTTGCCTGCTGGTTGCATCTTGTAATGGATGGTCCCAAAGTGGATGGAAGGCTGTAATTCACCAGACGAACTCAGTTGATGACATACCATAGTTGAACAGTTTATGAATAGCCCTAGAATCTTGAGAGAGAATGAGGCTTTGCATTTTTCCCTAGGACATCTGTTGTTATTCTATAGATATCCTCGTGCATTCTTGGGCAGGGGCTAGGGAAGCCTCCTTTTTTTAACTTCCACAAATCCTTTTGTTCTTCAGCTGAAACCAAACTGCCCTGATAGGGAATCATTGTTGCTTTTTCTTCTTTCTTTTTTAAACACAATCACAATGCCATTATCTTCCTTAAAAATATCTTGAAATATCCAACCAGTTCAAGTTTCCACTGCCCCATGATTTTTTGAAGTTTATTTGTTTGTATCAGGATCCAAGTGAGATGCACACATTTCCTATTTCCTTGCAATACATTCCCTCGCCATTCACTCCTTGTGCCATTATTTGTTGTAGAGATTGCCACAGTCTGTACTCTGCTGATGGCGTTTCTGTGGTGTCATTTAACACGTTCCTACATTCTCTGTATTTTTTTTAATAGTAGAATATGCCATGTACAGTAATACTAAATTGTATATCTGGACATCAAATGCTTGATTGACAGATATCTATGGGAGATCAAAGGCCTGATCTGATTCAGGTTTGATTTCTTAGGCAAGCTTGTCTGGTTGATAATATTTCTTTTTCTACCAGGAGTCATGTAATATCTGATGGCTTCTGTTTCTGACATACCATTAACGATTAATATTGAGATTCACAACTTTGTTCCTTGAAAAATATTGCTATTCTGATCCTATCTCCCCTTATGTATTTGATGTAATTCTATAAAGAGAAAATTTTCCCTGATCAACTTTTGGTTACTCAATGGAACAATTTATATAGCAAAGGCAGCCTAAATACTTCTTTTTTTTTTTCCTTTATATATCAGCTTTCAAAATAATGAGGTGATTTCCTAGCCTTTCTAACAGTTACCTGTTTTTTAAGAATTGTTATGAACTCATGAATTGAAACATACATGAGTGTTTTAATTAATTAAAATTTTATGCATTTTTAGTGGATTCTTCTTTCCTAAAGAAGATATTTTGGATATGACTCTGGTAAACTTTAGTAGCTTTCTTACTATCTGCTGAAAAATGTTTCAGGCTTATTTTATACATATTCTGCCTCAAACCTGGATTTGGCCTTTTCTTGAAGTTGCCCAGGTTTTTCTTAATGAGAAATAGTATTGGAATCCTAAAATCTGGGCACTCATCACTGTTGCTGGGGTAGTAAATGTTTCTAGACAATTCTTCTCAGTGGACAGGGCCAATGCTATCTATTCCATTAGTTCCTAGTAAGGCTTCCAACTCAAACTCAGAACCACAAAATTTTTACATAAGCTGTCATTTTACATAAAATGTCTTAAATCTGTATCTCTCCTCTCTCTTGCCAGCAATTCAGTCCTCAACGTTTACAGTTTGCTCATCCCACAGAGTATTCACAACAGGGTCAGAAAAGCAACACCTGCTCTAACAATGACACGATGATCACTGAAAATAATTTATGATTTTTACTTCTGTTTTTAATGTAAGGTACATCCCCCTGGAGATGTCAAATTACACTATTTTAGTATCACATGAAATTGTTTCTCTCTTTGTTGTTTTGCCACCAACTCTGTATGTGTTGGCTCTGTTTTCATTTTGCTTCTAAAACTTACTTTTTAAATTTTATTTTTATTTGATAAGTGTGTAAAACACTTACATGGCACGAAAGTCAAATCAAAAGTAAGACACATTCAAAAAATTCCAGCATCTTTGCCTGTCCTTTCTTGCATCTCTCTTCCCATAAGCCACAGGCAATTTAAAAAAAAATTTTTTTTAAATCAAATAAGAGTTTAACTTTTCAGTTGCTTATTTGGTAAATATAAGTTGATATCTATCTATCCATCACTTTAGATAAACAGTAGCTTACTATACATACTTTTATTCACTTTGCTTTTTGGGGGGGCTGGGGGGATACCGGGGAGGATACCGGGGATTGAATTTAGGGGCACTCGACCACTGAGCCACATCCTCAGCCCTATTTTTGGTATTTTATTTAGAGACCGGGTCTCACTGAGTTGCTTAGCACCTCATCATTGCTGAGGCTGGCTTTGAACTCGTGATCCTCCTGCCTCAGCCTCACAAGCCACTGGGATTGCAGGCATATTCCACCACACATGGCTCCACTTTGCTTTTTTAATTGCAACTACAGCTTGAAAATCTCCTCATAGTAGCATGTGATGATATCTCTCAACCCCTTTAGTTGCACGGTACCCCTTCCTTTGAATGACCATGGTTTATTCAACAATCTACTCATAGCCATTTGGATGGGTTTTGGACCTTTGTTATTAAAAATAATCCTGGAATGAGTATCCGAGTGCATATACTTTTTCATATTCTTACCAGACTAGCTTTGGAATACAGACCTAGAAATGGAATTACTTAGTAAAAAGTAAATGTCTATGGGATTTCATTAAGATAGAAAGAATCACAGGGTAAGAACCTGAGAGTGACTTCTACAAGCTGAAAACTTTTCCTATTTAACAGCTAGCAAGAACAACGAGGTCTCAGATTTACAGAAACAAGAACATAAATTCTGCCAACAATCAGAAGATACTTAAAGTAAATCTGTTGCTCCATGTGCGGATGTAGCCCACCCTTACCTTGAGATCAGCTTTATGAGACTCTGAGCACAGAACCCAGGTACACTGTGCCAGGATCCTTTGCGAGCTAATAAATTGCTGTTTCATAGCTTAAGTTTGTGATAGAGTGTTATGCAGAAATAGCCAACTAATAAACCCTTTTTTCCCTTAAGAATGCTTTTTGTCTTAACATTTATTTCATTTGTTATGATCATGGTTACAGAAATTTCTTTTTGTTAGTATTTTGGATGTATGTCTTCTATCCCTTTATTCTCATGATTTTGATGCTACTATACTTTGGGTAGTTTTATAAGTAGTATATGCTGAATTTTTAAAATCCAGACTGAAAATCTTTGTGTTTTAAAAATTTTGTCCAAAGCATTTATTGTAATTACTCATGTGCTTAAACTTGGGTCTAATGTGTTTTTCCTATGCTTTTTTTCCTCCTTTCTTGCCTTAAAAACATGTTTTTAAAAACTGAGTATTTCTCCCTTTTTATTGATTTGCAAATTATAGATTGCAATTCCATTCTTTTAGTGGTTACCTTTGATATTTTACTGGGCATATTTAATAAAAATATGGGACTTTTCATGAATTTGCATACTATTTTTGTACATGGAACCGTGGCAGTTTTCCTATATGGTCTAAATTTATTAAATATGTGGCCAAAGTGAGAAATTTCCCAGTTTTATTTATTTATTTGCCTTCTCACTTTTCCTTCTCTGTAAAGAGAGAGGAAGGCTGTCTTCCTATTCTCTCCACCTTTGCTCTGTCCATCCACCCTGAGGCCATCAAATGCAACAGTTTTCTGATTCCAGAAATTCTTGCTTCTTATGAGCCCTTGGGAAAGTCCCTACTGTCTTTAAGCTTTACTTAGAGCTTTATTTAACAGCAAAACCTAGCTTATTATTATACTTGTGAGAAATAAATAAAATAATATAGATATAACATTTAGGTAAATGCCTAGTACTCAATAAAACTATCATCTTTCATCATTGAGTATTGATTTCATTTTTTGTTTCATAACTTCCTTTGCTTAAATAATTCTCTATTCACGAGGATTTGTCTATCTTTTTTAAAAATTTTTTTAAAATATTTTTTTTAGGTGGACACAATATCTTCATTTTTATTTATTTTTTATGTGGTGCCGAGAATCGAACCCAATGCCTTACGCATGCCAGGCGAGCGGGCTACCACTTGAGTCACATCCCCAGCCCAGATTTGTCTCTTTATGCATGTCTGTGTTCACACTGAATCCCACTTTGTGTTGCTGAATTATATTCTTGAATTAGACAAGGAGTATTAATGGTCTTTCTATATAGGGTTTAGAGGTGAAGGTTATCAGGGTCAAGTGAAAGGTGGTCCCTTTCACTATTGAATATAACGTGGCACGCAACGAGTGAGTGGCAATAAATGACAACCCTGAGGAAAATATGATTACCGTTAACAGCTGAGAACAGTGCAACTTTAGCAAGCTTATGTAAATTAAATACCATACAATTTTTAACCTATGTATTTGGACTTAAGTAAAAGGCAAATGGAGAGCATTGCTTCAAATAGACTTTCAAAAAGGGTTTATGAGATTTTAGTAGCTTTCTAAATTTGACCATGGATGCTTATACCTTTTAATTTAGTGGATTTGAAATGCTTGGCTTCAAGTAGCATGTTGTAAGAAGGTTATTTCTGGACCTTCTCCGTGTGTAAAGTATAAAATTAGCATCCTTCTTTGGCAATTGAACTTCTTTATTTCAAAGCTAACCCAACTCATCAGATTGTTATAGATGAAGACTAATTAAATGTTCTTCTGCTTTACTTTTTAAACGCTTTATTGGCACAGATACCTAAAGGTCAAATTGGAGTGGCCTGAGTCAACTAAATGATCTGCAGTATTACAATTATATCAGAGCACATAAAGTTGAAAAAATAGAATTACTGCTTTATGATCACATTAAAGCCACGATGTAATTATAATTGTTGATCCTCAAAGATTCAACCCAAGTGTGAAAATGAGGAAGTCTGCTTAAAGGATGTCTTAGACCTTCACATTTCTTTATTTTCTGAAGTTGAGCAGCTGCAATGGAAGCTGCCAGAAGTCAGCCTTCCACCCGAATCACAAGAAATATCTCTAGCTTTGCCAAGGTGGATAGAACCCAGACATGGGTGAGGGGCAAAGCTGCTGAAAAGCATGCAAATCACCACCCAACAAAGGCAAAAGAGACAGGTCCAAGGTCACCACTGCCAGGGGCAGGCAGGAGAGTCCTTTGAAGCCTGAAAAGCACACA
Source organism: Callospermophilus lateralis (assembly GCF_048772815.1). Taxonomy (NCBI): domain Eukaryota; kingdom Metazoa; phylum Chordata; class Mammalia; order Rodentia; family Sciuridae; genus Callospermophilus; species Callospermophilus lateralis. The sequence goes on along the minus strand of NC_135305.1, from coordinate 183,845,648 downwards.
GAACACCATGTTGTTTTCATTTTTCAAGGAACTAGAAATGTTACACGCAGGAAAATGTTCAATGTGGGAACAGACAAGCAATATAACAGGTTTCATTGTATTTCTCGTTTCAAAAAGTTCCACCAAAATGAGAAAATTGAATCATTCTGCAGGAAGGTTTCAAGAAAAGGAATCCATGTGGCGCTTGAGGAGCAGAGATGGAGGTAGAGGAGGGTGTGTTTGGTTTGTTTGCAGGAATCCAGATAGGATGGGAGCCTTCTCTTTGAGGCACTCTGCCTTCTTAGTTTTATTTAATTATTCTTCCCAACAGCCATGTGAGGCAAAATCATTTTACAGATAAGGAAATGAAGGTAAAGGAGAGTTAAGAAATAATAAACGTAATACTTCTATTCAGATAACAACAATCTACAACAATACTTCAGATAACAACAATCTACCAGACATTGAATTAAATGCAGAGAACAATCACAGAGATAGGTCACAGGATCCTAATGTTAGAAGTTATGGAAACTCAGATATACTTTCTTCCTGTAGGCAAGTTGTTAAGGGAATAATAGGAGTTAGAATTTGAACCCAAACTTTTGAATTCCAAAGCCTTATCCTCTTTGTAAAAGTTTTCTAATGAAATGTCCCTCCCCACACACTGTATTCTGAGTCCGGGGAAACTCCAAGGCTGACGACTTGTGCATAATAATCAACAGCCCTGTTTGCTTCATGTTTCTACAGTAGCTGTCGCCCAGATGCACCACTGAGCCAAGCGGACCACACAGCTACTGGAATCTGGAACCTGTCATGGATTACTGTCACTGCTGGTAGTCTGGTGTCAAAACAGACTGGGACAACCCAGTGGCTGCTACAACGGGTGTTAGAGCCCATGGGGTGGCCCACCATGGCGAGCTTTAGCCTCCAGCTTGTTGTTGTCATTGTCACTGGTATAAATTGGTACCCAGGTTTCTCGGTCTCTTTCAAGACTGGAGGGAGGGTAATATCCAGCTTAAAACATTTGCTGGAGACTCTGGTGTTCTTTATATCCCTCACGTTGCTCTTGCCCCAAGGCAAAGCCAATCCTCCAAATGGCTGGCTAAAGAGGACCATTGGCCTTGAATCACTCCCCTCAGCCTGGCTCTTCCCACGGTGATTTATCTCAAGGTCCTCTTGCCTGACTCTAGGCCTTAGAGACATTTGTTTCTTTAACACAATAATTTTCTGAGAAATGCACCGTAGTCTGCAGTGGTGGCAAATTTTAATTCTATAGACTAATCAGAGAATAATGTAACATCTTCCTGCTTTCTCTTGGTTGAAAGACACCAGGACCGTGTTCCTAAAAGACTGACTTCTCCTGGATGAGATGGGCTAGTGATGGGGAAGTGGATAACAGTGTCAAATATTTCACAGCAAGTAGAGTATTTGAATCCGGGTTCCACTGCTCTTTGATCCTGTGTGAGTTATTGGACCGCTACATGCCTCCATTTTTTCCTCTGTCAAATGGATATAATAATGGTACTTACGTCACAGGAGTATTGGGAGGATAGAGTTAAAGTAGGTAGAGTGCTTACAACTATATAACAAGTGCTATATAGTGCTATTCTGTAGTGTTTGTTCAATGAAATAGATACTTTCAGCAGGGAGTTTCCACTGTATTGTCATAGATGGAGATGGGAAGTGGCTTCAAGAAATAAGAATATTAGCTAACTTGTGGATGATTCTGGAGACTAGAAGGAGAAGACAGAAAATCTCGAGCACCAAAGGGAAGAGAAACCAGATTGCTGGGTGAATTTCCCCATGAAGCTAGTTGCATGGTAATCATGTAGGCTGGGACTTCAGGCCACTGGCTTAAAGTGCCAGAGACCGAGCTTAATATTGAGGGAGCTGGGATGACAACAGAGCTGGAATCTTACGAAATCCATGCAGGTCTGACAGAAAACTGCAAAATAGCCTGAGATCCTAGGTCTTCATTTATTGCTCAGGATGTTCACACACCTAAGATCTTGTATAAGTGAAGGTAGGGAAAGAAGAACCTTGAAATTGAAAATAGACCAAAGTTAGATTCATCATCAATTTTGTCAAGTGGCGAGATCAAGAATTAATTTGGTGTATTTAAAACAAACAAGAATAGCAGCAAAAGAAATAGATTTCTTTCAAATCTATTAGTTATAATGGTCTTTTCTACTTCTAATCTGGTTGCTTTGTAAATTTTAGAGATAATGAATGTTTGGATAATTTGTCCAATAACCATGGAATTTAATCATGAATTGGGGGGAGCATGAAGCATCTGAGCAGTATAGGAGCATGCCACTGAAAAGAGAGCCGTTATTTCATACCAGTGTTTGACTTTCTAGTGACATTAAAAACTAGAGGGATGTCCACTGCCTTGCTAGTCTCATTTTGATAACAGAAGGAAAAAATCCTCATGAAGACCAAGGACTCTTAGGGAAGGATGTATGCCCCTCAGAGAGGGTGTTTCTGTCACTTGGAAGCATGGACTTTGTCTTCTGCCACACTCATCCAACATGGCAGGTGCTAGGTGGTCAAGATCAGCACCCTTCCCTTACTGTGAGACCCTCATAGACATGCTTAGCCTGGAATGTCCCTGACATTGGGAGAGTTGGGTAATTTCCATTTTTAGATTCGTTGGGTTTAACTGCTTCAGTTACCTAAAAAAAGGAGTTTGATTCTCAGAATATGATAGTGCTCAGAATATGATAGGCTCTGGTACCGAAGCAACGGGTTCAAATTCTGACTTTGTCACTTATGCCCGTGGGAATTTGAGCAAGTTGTTAAATTTCTCGGTAGCTCAATTTATCATCTCATTAGAATGGGAATGATACTAGCCATTTAATTTCTGTAAGGATTAAATGTATCTCATGCATTTGTAATTAATACATACAATGCACTCGTAATCATCCTGGCATGTGATGAGGACTCGAGACAAGCTGGCTGTCATTCTCTTAGTAACACTATCACTTCGCTGTCATGGACAATAACACCTGATGTAGTCATCTGTGGCCATGCAGATGAGCCTGCTTGTGGCCAGGCCACTGAATTCTGTGGTGTCTACATTGGATATGCACTAAGGAGCCTCACCTGGAGTACTGCCAGAGATTAAAGGCTGGACATTCTGAGTGGCCTGGAGTGTGGACTTCCAGAAGACAGCAGAACTTCCTGTAGGAGCTGTGAGGAATCATTTGAGACACTAGCTTCCTGGGGGAAAGAGACTTCAGATACGAAGTGTGGTTGACTAACAGTGGCCAAGCCACTGGAGAGAAGGAAGGATGACTCCAAATACATTGGGGGCCTAATCTGCCCTCCTCAAATTCCCTTGATAGAGAATGCCTCAGAAATTGGGGACTGTGAGGAAGGCCAGAAGCACTATTTTCGTGGAAACATTTGCTAGATTATTACAAGGGATGCTCAAGAAAAACCTTCAAGTAATGTTGTCTCTTCCCTCAGGAATGCAGAAAACTAATGGATTTTGACCAAATTTGCTAAGCAAAGGAGACCTGGGAAATACCAGCAAAATTTCTAACAGAATTCCATGGGGGGAATCTGAATGTTTCTACTGTGGCCGGAAAACTTCGATTCCACCCTTTTGGTAAGAAAGAGAGCCTGGGAGCTTGTTGAAAACTGAAGGAAGGTACAGGTGACGATGCTCATCCTGGGTGCTCATAATAAATTGGACAAGCTCTTTCTGCAAAGCTTGCAAGCCTCATGATTTCCCAGAAGGAACAGCCTGGCTGACCTTCATTCATTTTCCAAAATTCTGATCTTTGGTAGAATTTTTTCCCCCATCTTTCCCTTTCCATCTGCTCTTCCTTGCCTGAGTAAAGCGTAAGTCTAGCGTCCTCTGAAGATAACTGTTCATGCTGTTGGCTTTGACCTTATTTCTAAGAGATTTTTTTACCACCAATGGTGATAATTTCCTCTCCCTCCTATGGAACATCTACTCTGCTCCACCTCCCTGCTTTGCTTTCCCTTCAAAAGAGGCGAGGTTTTGTTCACAAAGCCTTGTTTTAGGAGAGAGACATTCATCGTAAGGTTAATTTACTTCACCCCTCCAGAAAGAAGGAGGCACTGGAACAGTTACCATGAGAAGAAGCATCAGAAGCTGATGGCACTCACCATAACTGCTCCGAGCGTGGAACTTGGCTTCCATTGAACCCTGGCCTACTTCTGCATTGTGACTGGCCACCAGAACCAGAAACAAAAGGCTGTGACCATGGTCAGGTCATGAATAGAGGGCTGCATAGATCACTTACAGAAGATTAGCTCACAATATCCCTGGAAAAAGGTGACTAATAGGATTGGGGTCAGAAAGCCTTCACCTTGGTCACCCTTTAGGGCTTCAGATTTCATCCCAGGCATTTTCCTTTATTGTTAATTTTCTAAAATCCAGTTTTTTGTTTTTAAAAAAAACCTCTTGTTTTAATGACTTACTGGTAATTTCTCTATGGGCCACCTCCCTGGAAGCTACTGAGAACTTCAACCTATCGAAGATGTTGAATTGCACATCCCTTAAATAGAATGCCTCAATATATTGCTGAATGCCTTCACAGTTGCCCTATTTATTAGATCTTGCTAATCTGACTTATTTTAACAACCAAGAAAAATTCATAAAAATCTGCTTGGCGCCACAAGATGTGAAGGAAACCTCTTCCCTTTCGAACTACATAGCTTGCTGCCTAATTGTACAAATATTTGTGGGTTTGGCAAAGGTGAATGGCAATTTGTTATTTTAATAGGAAGCTAGAAAGGTTAGGAGAGCGCTATGAAAATAGGACCTGAGTGCACATGGTGTGCTGAATTCTTGGGAGAAGCCAAAGCTCTGCAGAGGACTCTACAGGTAGAAGCTTGCGGAAAATCTGAAAGGAAATACTTTTGGTGGTTATCAGGTATGTAGAACAGGCAAGAAGAAAAACATGCAAGAACCTGCCCTGGAGTAAAAAGGAATTTTTTTCCCCTCTATCTAGATAGGCCTTCATTGAATTGCCCTCTGCATTTGGTTTTTACTTTAGAAATTGGTTTAAGGATTATAAGGAAGGGGGATGATTTAAGGAGTCATAATGCTTCAGCCTGGAAATTAGAATACTCGACAATAAGAAACAATCAAATAATTAAAAATTGCAAATATGCCTTTCCTTCTGTATCTCTAAAATAGGTGTGGTGTCCCGTTAGGAAGATGAATTAGTTAATGACTAGGATTAGCTTAGAGACCCCTCAGGTGAGAGTTTTATTGCTCAACTGGATTTATTTGTCTCAGTTAAATGTTCCCTGCTCTAAGGCAGCGCTTCTCAAACCTTAATGGGCATTTGAATTCCCAGAGGGTTCTTATGAAAATGAGGATTCTGATTCAGCAAGTTTGGGGTGTGGCTAAAGAGCTGGCATATGGGAGGAGCCGGCAGTGAGTTCAGTGCTCCTAGAACAACTGAGAACAAGGGCCTGAAGAGCCCGTTTCTCAAATTTGACTGTACATTGAAATCAACTGGCAAGCTTTTTAAAAACTTCTCAAAGATTTCTGTTTAATTAATCTGTCCTGAAAATTGGGACCTGTCCTGTGAATTGGGACCTGTCCTGAGAACTGGAATTTTTAAGTTCCCTCCTCCCACCTTGGGTCTAATATGCAGGCAAGTGTGCAAATCATACTGGGCCAAGGACCAGCATTCAGGCCAATTTCAAAAGTGGTGAGCTGGGGATTAAACGAAGTCATGCTACAAAGTACACAGCCCAGCCCCTGTCACATAGATATCCCTCAAGACACCCAAGTCACAGACAATGCCAACCCACACAATAGTCATCTGTGGCAGATGTCAACTTCAGTGGCAAGGTGGGGGAAACTTTGGCCCTTATTAGCTGCAGAGCAGGCCGTTCCATGTGAGTAGGAACAAGGGAAGAGGAGATGGGACAGCTGTGAAGCCATGTGTCACAGCCTCTGAAGATGGTTGGAACTTGGGAAGGAATCTTAAAAGGGTGGTTCACACTATGGGAAATGGTATGGCAGTTCCTTAAAAAATTAACAGTAGAATGACCATATGATGCAGCAATTTCACTTCTGGTGATATGGCGATATGTTTACTAACCATATAGTGTTATGCATAGGCTGATGTAGTAGTTAAGAGGATAGTTCTAGTGTTGGTTTGAATCCCAGTTTTTATTCTCTCAGAAAGCAGGGTCTTGAAGAGATAGTTGTACATCCGTGTTCATAGGAACATCATTCATAACAGCCCAGAAGAGGAAGCAATGAATGGATGAGCAAAATGTGCTTCTATAGACAATGAAAATTATCATAGTTAAAAAGAAGGAAATTCAAACTACATGCATGAGCCTTAAGGACATTATGCTAAGTGAAACAAACCAGCCACAAAAGGAGAAATCTGTATGATATAACTATTTTGGGGTACCCAGATGATCAAATTCATAGAGAAGGTAGAATGTACTTGCTAGGACCCTTTACAGGAACCAGGGAAGTTCTTGTTTCGTGGATACAGGGTTTCAGTTTTACAAGATTCAGAGAGTTCTGGAGAAGTGTCCAGGTACAACAATGTGACTGTACTTAACAATACCAGACTGTTCATTCAGAACAACTTAGTAATTTTTATGCTATATGTATTTTACAACAATTTGAAACGAATTAAGAAAAAAAAACAGTAATAAAAAAAGTCCTATTTGTTCTCAGGACACTTGAGGGGACAGGGAATCAGAGAAATGCTTGCTGTTCTGTGTTCTGCCTTTTCTTTTAGACTTCTGGAATCTGTGAAGTCCCAGGTCCATGAGGGAGATATATTAGTATCCAGTAGGATATTTGACTATTGAAATGATCACTTTATCAATAAAATGACAACTAAGTACTTACTATGTGCCAAACACCTTGCTAATCACTTTAAAATTAACTATTCACTTTTATCCTTATTTACATCAAATACCATCTCCTTTCCTTTTGAGGAAATGGAGGCTGAGAGAGGCGAAAGAATTCTGAGAGAATAAAAACTGGTATTCAAACCAACACTAAAACTATCCTCTTAACTACTATATCTCAACCCATATAGTGCAAAACATTATATGGTTAGTAAACACTTATTTATTTTTCAGGTCAAAAGCCTCATGCTGTTGGTTAGAGTATGAGACCTCCTTCAAAAAAGTGTCCTGGAAAAAGACTGGTATCTAAACTAGTCAGGCGTTTGTAAAGATTAAATACTTTGTCACAAAAGAAAGAACAGTTTGGATTACAACAATAATGCATTTAGAAGCACCTCAAAAAAGTCTCTGTCTTTAAGGATCATATTACTAGAGATCTGTTGGATTAAAAAAAAAGAAAAAAAGCCAGCCAATGGCTTCTTTGGGGTAGACTAAATGACCTCTTGAGCTTTGAATTTGTATATAGATTTATACTACTTAAGGACTAAAAGAAAATTTGAGGTTGATTATTTTTTCAGAATGCTTCATTTAAAGATAAAGGTCATATCAAATGCTTTATGGAATGATGTGGGCATAAAAAAACTTACACAAATACATACACGAATAAGGGTATCACACAAATACACACACAAATAAGGGAGTCACTGTTAAAAATAAGGAAAGATAAGACAAAGTTTGTGTCTTTGAAAACAGACCAAGGAGATGTGGCATACACTAATGGAATTACTCAATAGTGAGACCTCAAAAGGTAATATGCTATCTCTGAATTCACCTCTTACTATGTAATAGATACTGTTGCAAGGTATTTTGCATGGTTTTTTTTTTTGTTTTAGTTTTTTGTTTTTTCTTAGAGTTTATCAATTTTTTTATTGTTAGGTTTTTGTTTTTGTTTTGCATATCTTATATTGCCTGACAACCAGTCTGCAGAATAAGCATCACGCTTCCCAATGTACACACAAGAAAATGAAGGCCCAGAGAGTCATGTAGTCAGTCATCAGCTGAGTCAGAATTTGGATCCAGGTCTTTCTTATTCCTAAGCCTTAGTGCCTCCAGGAGTATTGCTCTAGGGAAGAATTGGGACTCCAATTGCAGAGTTCCCGGATGACATTTTAACAGGTAGAGCAAGTGGGAGCTCATAAAGGGTGAGGTCAAGGGCTTTGGGATGATGTTCTTGTATACCCCTCCTGCACCACATGCCCCTTCCTACTTGTGTGACATTATATATTATTAGTCATTGCTGAGCCAAAGCTTTGTTTCACAGGTGATCATTTATTTTTAAATGAGATGTCTAGTCATAAGAGGGCTCAAATATGTGAAGGTGTTTCTTTCATAATGTGAATTACTGTATCAGCTCCTAAAAGCATCTGAGGTCTGAACATCAAAGGAAATGATAGTGTGGATGGTATGGTAAAAAGACGGATGAGTTTGAGACCTGCTTGTGGGGGAGCCCAACATTGGATGTTCAGGAAAATAGATAGTCTGAGGAGCACAGGGAATACCAAGGACCACCTTCCTCCTACTTTGCTATTTACAGAGTGAACCATGAGATGACCTTTGAAGGAAGTATTTAGAAATAAAACAAGGACCTGATGTAAGCCAAGAGGGAGGCAAGACTGAGTGGACAGTGAAGGGGGTGGTCTGACTGAACATCAGGATCCTCACTAGGGAACCAGAAATTGGAAACCTGTTGGATAAGACAAGATTTGGGAAAATTTGAGAAAGCAGATAATGAGTTCAATTGGAAATTGTGGTAAATGTGGATTCCTATTGATAAAAGTCTGTACACACTGATTTTAAAGTAAACCACCTAAAATTGGAAACAGAGTTATTGAATTACAATAATATCAGCTGCTATGGTTTGAATCTTAAGTGACACTCAAAAGTCCATGTGGTAAAAACTTGGTCCCTAGAATCGTACCGTTGGGAGGTGGTAGAGCATTTAGCAGATAAGGTAAGGTTTAGAAGGAGGTCTTTAGGTCACTAGGAACATCCCTGGAAAGAGAGAAGTGGGACCTCAGCCCCTTTCTCTTTCTCTTTTGCATCATGATCATGAGGTGAGCCATTTTGATCTCCAGGCACTTCTGCCATGGTGTGCTACCTTGCCACAGATCCAAAGCAATAGGGCCAATGGATTATGAACTGGAACTCCTGAAATGATGAACCAAAATAAACCTTTTCTCTTTATAAGTTGATTATCTCAGGCATTTATTACAGTAATGAAAAGCTAACTAATACACCAACCAATGCACACAGAGTACTTTACAATATCCCAAGCACCGACATGTATTCATTAAGTGATGAGTTGGAATTTGAATCTATGATTTCTGGCTCCATCTAGAGTCCATGTTGACTTCTCCAGTCCGCTTGCTGGGCCACTCTTCTCAATAATGGGAAGCTATAAAATGGTCAAATTAATCTGAAAGAACAGTTTTAGCCATGGATGAAGAAAAGGGAATATTTGTCTACAAAAATGTCAGCAGCACTTATCAGGACCTCCTTAAGTAGCTAATAGGTTTGTAACTACTTTTCCTGCAAGCTAAATTTTCTCGGAATTGTGATCACTATATGATTGAGTAGCATCTTTGTTATCTATTCTGCCCTTTAGTAGTTTGGTACTCTGTCTTTAAAATGATACAGAACACTGGTCAATCCCTGGAGTTAATAATGAACTTTCTTGAAGACAAAAGGTCTTGGTTAATGTGGTTAGCAAATAACTTAGCTAGTATTGGAGTGATAGATCAAATGACCTGGCACAGGTCAAGACCCAGGGAGATACTACTAATTTTCTTTTTTTAAAAAAAAATTTATTGAAATATAATTTGCATACCATAAAATTCACCGGTACACTGGTGAATGCCAGTAAATATAGTGTTGCAACCAATCTCGTTTTAGAATATTTCCGTGACCCCCCAAATTCCCTCATACCTGTTTCTAATTAATCTCGGCCCCCAGTCCTAGACAATCAGTGATCTGCCTTCTGTTGTTATCACTTTGCTTCTCCTATACACCCTGAAGAAATGGAATAATACAATATGTAGTCTTTCACATGTGAATTTTTAAATTGAGTATATTTCTGAAGCCATTTATATCATAGGAAGAATTTCATTTCTTCATTTCCTTTTATTGCTTAATAATATCCTTCTGCACAGGTACACCATATTTTGTTACCCATTGGCCAGGTGATGGACTTTTAGGTCTATTTCTGGGTTATGAATAATGTTCTAGGAACATTTGGGTACACGGCTTTATGTGGACGTACAGTTTTCTCTTGTCTAGATTCCTAGATGGAAAGTTGCTGGGTAGTATGGAAAGTTTAATTTTTTAGAATTCTACCAAACTGTTTCCAAAATAGCTGTATGATTTTATATTTCCACCAAAAATACAGTTTCTCCACACACATTCTTCCTCTAGAAGATTCCAGTGTCTCCACATACATCCTTTCCTATATTTGGCAATTTCTATCTTTTTAACTAGGGCCATTCTTCTGGATGTGTAGTGGTATCTCATTGGGATTTAAATTTGCATTTTTCTGATGACCGATGATGTTAAGCATTTTTCTATGCTTATTAGCCATTCATATTTCTCTTTTGACGGAATGTCTATCAAATTGTTTGCTCATTTTATAATTGAGTTATTTGTCTTCTTTTAAGTGATAGTACTTCTTTTCATATATTCTTCCTGAATCCTTTTATTGAATATATGATTTGCAAATATTTCTGCCAGTGTGTGGCTTTTCATTTCATTATCTTAGTGGTGTCTTTTTATATACGAAACTTTCAAGTTTGATAGAGTACAATTTATCAGGTTTTTTGCTTCCTTTAAGGATTAGATTTTTGGTATAATATATAATAGCTAAGAACTTTTTATCCAGCCTAAGATCACAAAGATTTTTCCTTTCTTTTCTCCTAGCAGTTTTCTTGTTTCTACCCTTAGCCTTAGGCCTACAATCCCCGCTGATAGCACCTACATAAAGAATATGGAATCAAAGCTATGTCTATTGGGATTACACAGCATCTAATATAATTTTCTTCTTCAATGTATTCTGGAGGTCAAGCAGAAAAGAATACCTGAAATTTAAGTCCTATAATAAAGGTATGCATGCTTTTGGTAGGGGATATGATTTTTTTTTATGTGACTTTGATGAAGTGTGGAGGAGGAGAGGACAGGGCTGGGATCTGCTGTGAGCATGTCCTTTTCCAGGTCAGCCAATCAGAATGTGCTAGATGCAACAGCAAGTAGAACTGGCCATCTGGCTTCAGCCTAAAAATGAAAAAATGACTATTTAAATCTGCTGTCTATCTGCTCTAGGCACTACTTAGTACATCTGCATGCTCAATAAATAAAAATCAATTATAAATTCCATTTCTCTACGAGCCTTGTGTTCATTGGGTTAGAGGAAAGGTTTGGGCACAGGTAGGGGGAAATGCGAGGACAAGGTAATGGACTGGGATAAACTTGAATTCAGATGCAAAGCCATTTGGGGTTGTCAGGGCAATTGAGGATTTTGTGTTCGACCTAGCAGAAGATTTCAAGAGTGTAGTAATTTTCCCAAATCCTCCCTATCCCCTGCCATCCCTCACTTTAAACCATGCTGTGGCTGTTAGACTCCCAGCCTGTCTCAAACCCAAGTTTTCATTTTCTTCCCAATTATAACAGGAGCCTTCATAAACAACTGCCACAGGGCTAATAAATAACACCTCAACTAAAGATAAACAAATAGTGATGATGATGGGAGCCATAAAGGAAAGGTAATGTGCTTGGAGAACATCTCTGTGCAAATGCCAGATTGAGTGGAATGGGGAGGAATCATTGCCCTGGGAGGCCAGAAGGGAATGTGGTGGATGCTCATTTCTGTACAGAGACAGCAGAGCTTAGTCGGGGCAGGACTAAGAACTGACAGGGCAGGACTAAGAACTGACATCATGAAAATTAACTTTAATTTACAAAATAAGAAATAAACATATAATTCTTTAAAAAAATACTTTCTGCAAATAAGAGTGGGAATGCCCTTTGTATCATCCCTGCAATCTCCGGAGCTACTCCCTTCTCCTTTTCTAAGGCAACTCTGCTTTGGCATCTGTTGTAGCAATTTTCTCTGCACTTACGTGCACGTCTATACAGGTCCCCATAAAATATTGTAAGTGGTTGGGATTTCCTCACATAGACGATTTAAGGTCATATGACTATTCTGCAGCTTGCTTTTTCATTCAATAATACACCTGAGGAGATCTTTCCACACCAGGACCTAGAGACTGTCCAGATCACACTGGTGGTCTGAATATGGTAATGGTATATGGTTAAGAGCATATGTATCCTGCTGGGTTCACATCTCATTTCTGTCCAGCCAAATGATCTTGAGAAAGTTACTTAATTTCTGCGTGTTTAAAATAAGGATAAGGATAGTAACTGTGTCGGAGGGTTTTTGTACATATTAAAGAGTCAATATATGAAAGGCACTTATAACAGGGTCTGTTATATTGTAAGTAGCTAAGAAATGTTTTCTCCTGTTATTCATTTTAATGGCTGTGTGGTGTGTCCACGCTATGGTTTATTTCCCTACTGATACACATTTAGATTGTCAACAATTTTGGCTGGTATTAATAATGGATACTTCAGTTACGGCCCCTAAACATGCTTCTTTATGTGTCCACATCCGAGTTTCTGTAGAGCAGATACCACGTAGTGGAATTCCACAGATGCAGGAATTATGCATGTTTGATGTAGCAGCCATGCCAAATTTGCCTCTAATTTATATTTCTGTCCATGAACCAGAATACCCACTTCTCCACACTCCTGCCATCAATTAATGTTTGAAATGTTCATTCCTCTAAAAAAAATGAAAAATGATCTTGCTTTAATGTTTCAATTTGAATTTCTCCCATTACTAATGGGAACAAAACTATTTTCACCTGCTTTTTGGTCACTGAGGTTTCCTCCTAGGTGAATTTCCTCCTCCTAACCTTTGGCCATTTTTTATGTTGAGTAGATTGATTTGTAGACGTTCTTTATATGTTTGCATGCTAATACTTGGTGTGTAACATAGGCTGCAAATATTTTCCCTTCAGGTGAGGTATTAATTTATTGAAGTGCTTCAAGGAAAGCTTAGCCCATCCTCAAGTAGTCTGTAATGAGTGGGATCTCAGGAGGATCATACCACACAGAAACCACCATGGCCAAACTGCACTAGTAGCTCTGAGAGGTGGAAAGATGACATGAATGGGCCAAAGCTGTGGAACAATCCAGAAAAGATTTTCTGTATTAGAGACATTTAGCTCCCTCTAGTTCAGACAGGGATGGTTTTAAACAACTCTGAATTTTGTGAATCTGATCATTTTTTATGTCCTGAACTTTGGGCTACCTCTGAAATATGATTACAGTTGAGGAGGTGGTGAACTGCAAGCTCTTAGGAAGAATCACAGTAGATATGAGAAACAGGAAATAAGAATAAACTGTCATGAAATTCCTCCGGGACCTTGCTATTCAAAGTATCAGCAGTAGCATTTCAAGGAGCTGGCTAGAAATACAGAATCTCAGGTCCCACCCAGAAATACTGAAAGGAAACACAATCTGCATTGTAGCAACATCCCCAGGGGATTTGTGTGCACATGGCAATGTGTGAAGTGCAGCCTGGTGGACCTACGGTTTCATTCACCATCTGTCATAAGTTGAATTTTGTCCTTCCTAAAATTCACATGCCAAAGTCCTAACCCCTTAACAGAATGTGACCTTGTTTGGAAATAGGGTTGTTGAGGATGTTATTAGTTAAGATGAGGTCATACTAGAGTGTGATGGGTCCCTAATTCAATCTGAAAGGAATTCTTGTCAAAAGTACACACAGGTACTCATGCCTGAGGATCACCATGTAAAGACAAAAGCAGAAGTTAGGCACATGTCTATAATCCCAGCAGCTTGAGAGGCTGAGGCAGGAAGATCACAAGGTCAAAGCCAGACTTGGCATCTTACTGAGACCCTCAGCAACTTAATGAGACCCTGTATCAAAATAAAATACAAAAAGAGCTGGGGATGTGGTTCAGTGGTAAAGCGTCTCTGTTGTCAATCCCCAGTACCACCACAACAGCAATAACAAAAAGACAAAGGCAGAGATAGGGGTGATGCAATAGAAGCCAATTCATGCCTAAGATTGCCTGAAAACCACCAGAAGCTAGCAGAAAAGCATGAAACTGATTTTCCTTTACGACCCACAAAAGGAGTCGACCCAGTGGACCCCTTGATCTTGGACTTCAAGCTGCCAGAACTGAGAGAAGAAAATTCTGTTGTTTAAGCCACTTAGTGTGTGGTACTTGTTACTGCAGCGCTAGCAAACTAATACATTATCCCTTAGATTTCATGTGAAACCCAAGGCATGAGTTTCTCTCATGAATAATAAAGAAAATTTCAGGGGGGATGAACTGGGCACAGGCTGCCACCTCCCTCCCTCTTAGGCAGTTAGGGTGCAACACCTGCTTTGCATTCCTAACTTTTCACAGGGTCAAGAGATGCCTCCCAAGGTTCTGGGCAGTGGCTGACAGCACTTACACTGGAGCCCCTTGAGTGTTCCCTGCCTTTAAATAGAAGTGGGAAGCAGTTTGGTGCAGAGAGAAAGGCTGGCTGAGGCTTTTCTATGCAAGTGTTTTAACTAATGGGCTGCTGAAATGAAAAGAAAAAAATGGATTTGAAAGAGTATCTATTTCTTCCTTTATCACTCATTAGTGGCTGAGAGCAGTTAAGTCCGAGGTTCCCAATTTATTCACGACCTGTTTAAGCAGAGCCTGTAGCCTTGATTGAATCAAAGGGTAGATGAATTGCCACCTTCTGTATCGAGGTTAGTTACTTCCTATCAGGCTTTCCTGAAATTGACAATACCTGGAAACAGGGTATTTTGCTACTGGCTGCCTCTCTCATAGGTTTATCTCGATAGATTAGTTTATAACATTTTCTTCATCCTAAATAGATCTTTTAGAATGATGCCCAATTCTTTTCAGAAAAAAAAATTTTTTTTTTCAAAATAAGAAGAATGATATTTATTAAGTAGTTAAATGTGTTAAGTACAGGACTCATAGTTTACACATGGATTATCTTAATCTTTATTACATCTGTTAAAGGTGGGTGATATAATTATCTCCATTGTATAGCCAAGGAGGACACTGAGACACCTCAAAGCAAATTCAGTCACCAACTCGCACCCCACTAACAAGTTGTGAGGAGTTATCTTGCTGGTCACCTCCTATGGAAGGAGTATGAGAACAGCTCTCTAAAGGACAGAAAAAGAAGCACACTTAGATTCTACTCCTGGCAGGTGGGTTTGGTGGTTGAAGCAGGAGGATCCCAAGTTTGAAGCCAGCCTGGGCAACTTATTGAGGCCCTAAGCAACTTAGTGAGACCTTGTCTCAAAATAAAAACAAGAAGGGTTGGGGACATAGCTCAGTGGAAAAGCACCCCTGGGTTCAATCCTTAGCCCCCAGTGCCAAAAAACCCCAAAACTTTCATCAATGATGCCACACAGCAGGGTGGGGAGGCAATAAACAATAGAGGCCAAAAGAATGAGATGATAGGTTTTGCTCAGGACGTAGCCAAACACAAAGGCTAAATCACACTGAAAAAGTCAAATCAAGTCTATAGAATAGGTTTACCCAGCCTACAAGGGAGCAGTAGAGTCTATGCAGGTTATCCAGCTTGAGCAGGCTTCAGAATCCTCTGGAGGGTTTGTTAAAGGACAGGTGCTAGGCTCCACCCTCAGAGCACATGATTGAGGAGGTTCTGGGTGGGAACTGAAAATTTGCCTGTCTTTAAATTCCCAGGTGCTGCTGATGAGGCTCCTGGGGCCACACTCTGAGAATCTCTGGGCTTGTGGTTAAGATCATAGACTCTGAAGTCAAAGAGAGATGAATTTGTCACAATCTTGCCACTGAACAGCTGTATAACCTTGGGCAAGTTTTTAATATTCCCTGTACTTCTGTTTCCTTCAGTATAAAATGGGGCTAAAGATTGTACCTTATCTCATACATAAATTATAAGAGATGAACAAGATTGTAGTAATGACTATTAAAAAGACTGACACAAGCCCTGGTACTCATTAAGCATTCAACAAATGTTAGAGGTCACCACCACCATCACCATTGCCACACTTTCATTCTTATATGTATCATTTATTCTTCTACCTCTCCCATCACTTCTACCATGCCAGACCTCATTGTGTTTCATGTAAAAAATAAATCTTCATAGCAACTCCTACGTTATGGGTTTATTGTGAGGATAAAATGAGTCGCTTCGTATAAAGAATTTTGCACCCATACTGTATATCTAGTCAGAGATCATTGTTATTACTTCTCTTCCTGCTCTCAACTGCACATTGTACTATTTTATATACATTATGTCATTTAACCCTCAGAATAAGCCTACAAAGTAGAAATTGTTATGACCATTTCATTGTTATTATTTTATTTTGGGGTACCAGGGATTGAACCCTGAGGCACTTAATCACTGAGCCACATTCCCAGCCTCTTTCTTTTTTTCTTTGTTTTGTTTTGTTCTCACAAAGTTGCTCAGGGCCTCACTAAGTTGCTGAGGCTGACTTTGAACTTAGGATCCTCCTGCCTCTGGAGCCACTGGGATTACAGGTGTGTGCACCACCACACCTGGCTGTTATAAACATTTTATAAATGACGAAACTAAAGCACCAGAAGGTAAGTTAGTTGATCAGCTTCACTCAGTGGTTAAGACTTAACTGTAGATTGGTTTTGTCTCCACAAATATATGATTCCCCACTCCTGATGACTCCTAGATTGACAGTTCTAAGAGAAAGCAAGTTTTTGCTTTAGAATTATAGGTTGGAAAAAGTTGTTTCACTAATTGATCCATGAATTGGGTAAGGGCTTATTGGCATCAAACCCCTCTTTGCTTCTTAAATAATCAAGGTGATTTCCAGCCTGTAAAAATTCACTGAGAAAGAAAATAGAACTGCCACAAGCTAGGCTCATACATATTTTCTGAGTCACCAGCTAAACAGCATTTATTTTCCTTCCTAATTCTATACCTCATTCCCTTGCTGGGTCACCATCTCTCCACACAGTCAGACACAGGGATGTCGAAACCATAGTTATAATAATATGAAACTGGCAAATGTAATGTCACAATGTTAGACTCAGATTTCCCTGAAGGAAGAGGTATTTAAGAATAATCTAGGTACCAGCTTTGAATCCACCTGATTAGCTACAAGATGAAAATGATTTTTCTTTCTGTAACCACCGAGGTGGTCCCAGAAGATAAGTTTAGGATATTAAACTGGCACCAAATGTCAAGGAGTGTTTCTAGGTAGCTTTCAAGGTTACAGAGAAGGGCCAGATATTTACAGAGGCGGGAACCACAGGCTTGACCTAGGAGTCCAATGCATTCCAACTGATGCATGTGGTTAATGTTTGTAGAAAGGAGAAGCTGCTAGCAGTAGAAGATCATATTTCTATTTACCTGGAGGCAAAAAATAACCATAAACAGGTGCTCTTGAATGTTCAACCATGCTGTCTGAGTACTCCACCAAATACCTCCTCCACTACCTCAGGTTTCAGGCAGAAGGCAATTTTAATTCTCTTCCCTTTTATCTCTGGCTCCCTTTAAAAATGTGAAATAAAATCTTTTAGGATAACAGAACATGTGTACAGAATATGGTTGTAGCCAGAAGTTATCCCATAGCTCTGGCCTGTGACCAGTTTGCCTGGGAGGATTTATTTTAAGCTATTCTTATCTGAATTCGTCTGGCTGCGCCAGCATGGGAGCTAATTCTCTGACAATAAGCCTGCTGGGGTGTGTTTGGGTCTCTGTTTGTTTGTTTTGATGTGTACAAAGACTGCAGAATGGATAGCAGCATCACAGCCTCTCTAAATGTGAGGCGCAGGCTGGCACCACGGGGGAGGCTTGACGGCATTTGGGAATCTGGGTAGAGAACAAACAAGCCCTTGAGGGCGAAGGCAGGTAGGCTCATTCTCTCCCCATAGGGAGATCCAGAAGCACTGGGTCTCCTGTGATGAATAGCGCTCCCCGGATTCAGACATACCAGCCTGTCAAGATCATTGCGAGAGGCAGTCCCCAAGTCTCTGTTCTGGCTGGGAATTCAGCCGAAATGCTGAGCTGTGGGTGGCGGGTGCTTCAGGGACCCCTGGCTCAGGGTTCTGCACACCCTCCACACCTGCAGCTGAGGGGCGCCCTCGCCCACAGTCTCCTGCTGTCACCCAGTCTCAATGGGCAACGTTGGTGGCTGTTGAAACCTCCAGCTTCAGTTTGTTAACCTCTTTGGTTCCCAACTCTCCAATCGCTGCTTGACTTCACCCCAGCCACAGTCTCCGAGGTCATCTCAGGACCAGGCCGCTCACTGACCTCCCCAGCTCCTGCCACTTGATGTCCAGCAAAGAGCGTTGCTTCCTCCCCACTCCATCTCCATGGATCCTGGACAGCCTAGATCATCTTGGTCCCTTGATGTTCCCCAAACCTCTTTCTTGGAAATGCCGTGGTCTGTCAAATCCTGGGGAGTCAAGATTTTGACATTGGGCTGTTTATTTAAGTAATATTGTTTAATTTCTTCCACAACTCTACAAGTAGATATTACTGTTTACTTTTTATAGATAAGCGTATCAAGGGTCAGGGAGGCTAAAAACCTTGCTCCAGATAATAAATGTTATGGTGTTGAACCCTGATCCTGGAAATGCATTGGTCTAAAGGTTAGAGGATCTGAAGTCAAGTCCTGGCTTGGATACTAACTGGGTCTGTATTTTAAATGCATCATTTAGCTTTACTGGGCTATGGTTTTCTTATTTATAAGATGAGGGTAAAAAAAAAATCCCATGAGTGTCACCCAACTCTGAATTCCCATGTTTTTGTAATTCTAAGATAGTAACATATGTTGGTCATCTCAAATCCAGCAAAACTACAACACTGACTCTGTCACAAGTGCTCCAGCCTGTTACCCTCCATTAGGGCTTCTTTGTTTTAGAATCGCCAGCCAGTGCCTTTCACAAGGGTTTTTTCCCTTGGTGGGTGTAGGATATGCTATCCCAAGACCATAATTGAAACCGAGAAAGAGAATCCAGTCATCATTTTGTACTAGATAATCATTTTACCAGCCACCTGCAAATCGTGGGTTGGGAACATATTAAGTGAGATCTTTGAAGGTAGTTCCTTAGGGTATATAAAAAGCTACTTTAAAGATCTGGGAGTTCCACAATTTTTTACCTTCAAGCCAGTCTGTGAGATGTCCTGGAAGACAAAAGGATCATTAAATATACATAAAATCATGCAGAATAAATCACGATCACAACCAATTAGGACTTACTAAATCAACTGTCAGTGATAAAAAAGAAAAAAAACCCTACTTTTTCTCTTTACAAAAGAAATATAAACTTAAACTAAAAAGTATAAAACTACAGATAGAGAAAACCAACATCATTCACAAATCTACTTCCTGGGGACCTCCATTATGAACAGTTTTGCATGTAATTTTTCAGTCCTTTTGTTCTTTCTATTCGTGCTTTTAAAAAAGGCGGGATCCTACTCAGAATACTGTTTTAAATTTTAAATTTTAATTTAAACATGTATCTTAAACATCTTCCTATGGTACCATGTAAGTTTTCTTTAACCTCTTTCTAAGTGGATGCCCAATAATCTGGAGTCAGGATGTATCCTAGTGTATTTAATCAATCTCCTAATATGGGATACTTAGGTGATTTTCATATTTTTATTCCCCTAAACAAGGTTTATTAAATGGCCATACCACCAAGCCTTTACACAAATCCTTGAATATTTCTAATACATTTCTAAATGGGGAATAGGAAGATCAAAAGGTTTGCAAGTTTCAAAAGTCTTTGATACCATTATTGCCAAAAGTGTTGTGCTAATGTATGGTCCGCCCCAGAGCAGGAGCTTCTCTGCCTTCTGTTCTCACCAGTGCTTCATCCTATTAGTTGTAATTTTTGCCAAATTGGGAGTTGTTGTAATTTGTGTCAAATTAAATTCATATCAAATATTATGCCCTAATTTTTAACATGAGTCTGTCTTTTTTGTTTTGTTTTAGTGTGTTTAGTGAAACAAAGAACAATGGTTTAGGAAAAGAGAAAAAACCCCAAAGAGTTGGCAAGACTGATACAAGTATCTTGAAGCTGTTGGTGTAAAAATCTATCAGGTAATTTGGTCAGAGTCTCAGTTTCCATTCTGGTGAGTTAGGAATGGCATCATTCTCCTGCTTATCTCAGAATCATCAAATGCTCAAATAGAGTTATCATGCAAAAGAAAAAGAGAAAGATCATTATAACAGGTCCAGAGACTATAAAGTTAAATATGGTGGTATATCAAACTTCATAAATTCATCTCACATGGTCACCTTAAAGAGTTATCCAATAAGATTTCTCAAGTCCAAAGCATTAGCTGCAATCTTAATTTCCAAACCTGGAAAAGCTGTAGGGTTCATTTGTGCAAAAACCTTTTAATAGCTATTGAAATCAAATAAACTTACATTTTTCTGTTGTCTGGGAAGTCTGACTTTCTTAATTTTGCCTTGGCAAACCCATATTACAATTTGAAAAATATGTTGTTCCCAAACCACCTGACTCTATCCCCAGAGTATATTATGTCCTACAATCTGCCAGGTGCTCGGTCTGAAACTCCAGAGTCCCTTGATGTTTGTCACTTCCATCTCCTCCCACTCTGTATCAAATTAGCTAAGGAAAAAAAAATCCTTCCTTGAAGATGTATATGAAGTTTTTAAAACCTCTTAATCAAAACTATAAAATTAGCCCTTAAAACTAAAAGTTAAATAAAGTTTTAACTTAAGCTGGTGAGTAGATATCTTAATGTGCAGTATTTTTATACTGAATGATAATTTGCTATAGGACTTGTTTGCTATTTTGCAAAACATAAAAATAACTTTCAGCATGAGTTTTCTTTTTTTCACACGCAAGTTAAGTACTTGCTGTTGGAATGGCATATTGGTTGGTTGAAGTTGTCAGTTTTTCCTGTCCCAAGATTGAGACTCAAATATCAGCTCTTGTTAATCCTGAGAACTTGAACAAGTACATATCAGCACATCAGAGGGCTGTTTTCTAGAATAGCTCAGTAGTTCTCACTAGTTGAACCTCTTTCTTAAACAGCTGCATTCTCCAAATGCTGCCTGTGACTCTGTGGTCTAAGGAGATTGCTTTACGTAAGACAAAAAAAGCACCTGACCTACTAATTTAGCCAGTGTTCACAATGTACCAGTCACGGTTATACACAATGTTGGAATCGGTGTTGGATAACACAGTGTCCTTGCTTTTGTGGCCCTTACATTCTAGTAACGGAGACTTATTTCAAACAAGTAAATCAATGCCTGTCAAACGCCATAACATATAAGTTCTGCAATGGTTCAATTTTATGTAACAACTTGGCTAGGCAATAGGGCCCCGTGGTTGGTTAAACATTGGTTGAGACATTGATATGAGTTATCTTTTACTTATAACGAACATCTCGGGTCAGTTGCTTTGCAATAAAAATTGCCCTCAGTAATGTGGGTGGGCCTCATTCAATCAGAGGAAGGTATTGAGAACATACCCCTGAGATTTCTACAGAGAAAAAGGAATTTTGCTTTAATACTGTGACACAGAAATTCTGCCTGAGTTTCCAGACTGCTGGCCTGCCCTACAAATTACAAAGTTGGCAATCCCCTTGGTTGCATAAGCCAATTCTTTAAAATAAATCTCTATATTTATATATTGCAATATTCTATTGATTCTATGTCTCTGAAGGACCCTGATTATATAAGTGCTATGAGGAAAAATGAAGCAGGTAAAATGGGGAGATGATGTGTGGATGATCCTGGGGTCCAGTTTGGAAAGGCTGTCAAGGGAGAGATCCCTGCAGAAATGATGTTTCAACAGAAGCCTGAATCAGGTGACGGAGTGAGCCAGGCAAAGGAACAGAGTTGGGGGCTTCCACCTGTACCAAACATAGTAGGGAAGTCGGGTGGGGCATAGTTCTAAAGTTATATAGCACAAGAGGGCAACTATTATCTATACTATTGACTATACATTTCAAAATATGGTACTATTTGAGGAGATGGAAGTGCTATTTACTGATTCGATCACATTGTATACAGCTATTGAATTATAAACACCATACCCAATAAATACATAGGATATTATATGTCAATTTAAGATAAAATAAAAAGAAACAGAAAGGGCAGTGGTGCAGAGATGGGACTAAGGTCAGCATGTTTAAAGAACAGGAAAGCAATAATGGGTGGCACAGCAAGTAGGGAGAGGAGTGACAGGCAGTGAGTTTAGGGAAATGGGCAGGGGGAATTCTGGAAGGTCCTGTTGCTATAAGTGAGGTATGAAAGCATTGGGGGTTGTTGAGCAGAGAAGCAGTACAGTTGGTATACATTATGAGATACTTGCCACTGCAGCTGCTGTGTGGAGAATAACCCAAAAGTGAGCAACGCTGGAGCAGGGAAACCAGACCTTCCAAGACAGCTGTGAGATGACAGTGACCTGGAATAGGATGGAAAGAATGGAGGGACTGAGAAGTGTGCAGATTTGGGATGTATGTTGGAGGCAGAGCTGACATCACTGTATGCTTCCCCATCTCTTTAATAGACTATGTGGCAAAAAGAGACTCCAGGATGAGTTCCAAGTTTGTAGCTTGAGCATCTTAGCAAAACTTCTGTCATTAAAAAGATGGGAAGCCTAAGAGTGAATTTTGGAATAATACAGAAATCAAGAATTCTTTTTTGAATTCTTATTTGACCCACTTAAAGGATCTATTAGACATCGAAGTGGAGGTGCTATGTAGGCAATTGTCTATCCCAGAGAATTGTTCAACTCAAAATATTTGGGTTTCAGAGATGCAATTTCATTTTGCTTTCTGGATGTTAGTTATATTATCACAGATGGGCAAGGGGGTATTGTCTGAAGATTGCTCTCAACAGTCTCAGCTTAATAGCATGTTTATTTAAAGATGGCTGTTCTCCTTGTTAGCTGTTCAAATGTTGAAACGGGTAGTTTTAGGAAAAGTGATAAATTGAATAACTTTTCATAAGGCCTAAGTTTTAGGAGTTTTCATATATGTATATGTTATAAAAGCTTTTGATAAGCACAATAATTAAACAAATGGTTATTAGGTTAAAAGAAAAGAGGCAATACCTATTAACCTGTCAATGGCTGATAAATATAGATTATGTATACAACTACCCCAAAGTGGATAATTCTGAAATCTCTATAAAGAGATATTGGACCTAGACTCCAGAGCAATGTGATCAGACTTGATTCAAAGGAAGATATACTGCTCAAGTGTTTTCAAGTGTGAGTTTCAGCTATAAACTGGATCCAGCTTCACTTGAGCAAAAAAAAAAAAAATTCTTTTACAAGTACTGGTACCAAGAAAATTCCCAGTAAAGCAAGCTGCCTACCTAATTGACAGAACTTTGAGAAAAAGTTGAGCTTGAATCCAAAAAAAAAAAAAAAAAAATTCACTATCAGTTGCCCTCTACATGTGCTTAGGAAACAGGACCTGTATCAAGCCTTTCTGTTTCTTTCATGCCTGCTCTGGACAAAGGACCATCATCTGAGCTTGTCACATGAAACCTGGCCAATTCCATCACACTTTGCAGGAGTCCAGATCTCTCTCACTGTCGGCGCCTTTGGAGTCACAGAATGATAGTCAGCCTGGCTGTTATGGATGCCCAACACATGGCAGACCTGAAAATAAATGTTGTGAAAAAGGCCACAGGGCCATAATAGAGTTGTTATTAGAGCTGAGCTGAGTGCTGCAAAATGACTGAACATCCACTATCCAGAGAGGAACAGAAATTTCCGAGACTGTTTGGGGGTAGATGACTGGCAGAGCCGGCCGGTTCCAATTTCTATATCTGCAACCGACACACAGAAGCTGAAAAGGCAAAATGTACTCAGATGCCTTTTTTCTAAAAAATGGAAATTAAACAAGCTACGAGTGGGGCTAGTTTCCAATCAGCAAAGGGTGAAAAAGAAATGATATTAATCCTTCTGTATTTTGTCTCTCCGACAAGGAATGAAGAGCTTATTATACTCAGAAATCTGAGAGGCAGGTAAGAGAGGTCTAGCCTCAACTGCTCTTGCAGAAAGGAAGGAATCACGTGCACCCCAAACTTCAGGGCTCAGATGCTGCAAAACATCATCCCTCTTCCTATATTCAGCTCCCATTCTTTATAAATGTTCATCTTAAAAGGAATGTGTGGGTTGATTTTTCTTTTTAAAATTGACTCAACTCTGTCAAATGATATAAAATGTTTTTAGCCCAAAATCCTATTCTCTCCCAAATGGTACTTATCCAAAAGACAGGGGGAGGGGGTGGTGAAAACACCTCATTGCACTTTGCCCTGAGAGTGTGGTTAGATTCTTCTACTATATTGCTCCTATTGGTAATTCAGGATCCAGTGTTCAAAATAAACTAAAACCACCTTCTTGATAGCCACACAATTTACTGAATGTCCAAACATGTAAATGACACAAAAGTTTCAGAAAAGTTAATTTTCTGACCGTCCCTCCCATGTCATTCTTAATTCTGTCACCTTGACATCGTGTTGACTCTTTCAGGAAGCCGTGTTCAGAAGAGTGAAAACGTGTCAACGGGTGGTGTTGTGGGTGAATGTACTACTCTGAAGGCATTAAACTTTCATGGCTGTGTTTATGTATTATACATGTACGAGTCAGCGAGTTTGTATTAGAAATAATCTGCAGAAGCAATAAATTAATGCTGTATTATTAATATTTGCTTACATGTTCAACCAATGGCTCCATATTTGTGGCCAAAATCCTCCCACTACTACCAAATACCATTGTGCCCTGGAGTCCAAACCTCCTCAGGATGAAGCCCTGTTGTGCCCTTTGCTGCTCTGAAAAAAATCTCAATTTGCATAAAGATTCTCAGCCTTCAGAATTATCTTTGTTTCTGTGTGGAATTGTAAAGGTTGAGTGGTGAGGGCTTAAAGAATCCTCTTAAATAATTAACTGGAGTAAACAAAGTAACATCTTGAGGAGTGAGGTTCTCCCCCACTCCTCTTGGGAGAAAAATAGCAAATTCCTTAAGATAATAAATTAGATAGACAGGGTAGTGCAGGAATGGGAGGGAGGGGTGAAGAAGTTATACAGGTTTTTGATTAGCTGCTGATGGTGTCAGAAATGGTTTCTTTTCTTGGTTTAAGTGTTTAATTTTTTTGTCCTACTTTCAAATTTTATTTATTTTTTTTTGAATTGATATGTAAAAATTATTTGTATTTATGTGGTACCAAATGATGTTATATGATGTACCATATAATATATGTATACATGGTATAATGGCAAATCAGGGTGAGCATATATATGTCCTTAACAGAAATCATTTCTTGTGGTCCTTATCAACATGGTAACAAGATCTATGAACAGTGAGTACTTAGAAAAATATATTGAAGGCTTGCTATAAGGGATACTAAAGATACACCATTAATGGCATAAGATGGATGTGTGTGTGTGTGTGTGTGTGTGTGTGTGTGTGTGTGTGTACATAGCAGAAAACAGAGTTTCCCTTCTCAAAAGTGTTTGATGAGAGTCTGAAGAGGCTAGCACACAGGGATCTTCTGTCCTGAGCATCAGCTGATGAAGAAACTACACATGATTTTCAGGAAAGATGAAATTTTGAAAAGTGGAAACAGGAACATTTTATGATGCCATCAATAATTTAAAGAAAATGTGAAATACTTATGCAGAGCCATATTTTGTTTTCCAAGGGATGAAGGGGAA
This sequence comes from Callospermophilus lateralis, assembly GCF_048772815.1. Lineage (NCBI taxonomy): Eukaryota > Metazoa > Chordata > Mammalia > Rodentia > Sciuridae > Callospermophilus > Callospermophilus lateralis. Next base: position 183,819,969 of record NC_135305.1, on the reverse strand, counting down.
ATATGGACTTCAAGAGCAGGTCCATTTCATTAAGTCAGGCAGCTCCCGAAGAAACTCAGAACCAGAGGTTTTCATTTTTCCTTTCTACTGTGGCTACAATGACTCTCTTGCAGGATTTATGAGTGTGCAAGACAACCTAGCATAGGTTTATTTGAGCTTCAAGATCTGTGGTGTGTGCAGACTCGTTGTAGCATGTAGGTCCTCAATAGGACTAAATTCCCTTGCATAGTGGCTTCAAACTATGTACTAGTTGCTCTCTCTGTTACTTGTTCCCTCTCTTTTCCCATTTATCTGAAAATCAGACCTTGGTTAAACAAAATGAAATGTTATCCTCTATGTGTATCTCATTTAGTTCATTTCTGCATCAAAATAGTTTTTCTTATTGCAAACACTACATGCTTTAAAATTCGTCCTAAATGTCCTTTCTTCTACGAGCTCTATCTAATATATTCCCATTTATCATAGGATTCATTCAGCATTCATTCACTCTCAAAACTTTTTGGAGCACTTTAACAATATATGTGGCAAAAAAGAGGACCCAGAACCAAGAAATGAATGTACAACTCACTGGGATTTGTGAGTTTGTGAGACAGACTCATCGGAACAGAGGGTGCACCTAAGGTGGTGTCAATGGGGACAGTAGGGAAATTTCCTGAAAGCAAGAGTGTCTGCAGTGAGTCTAAGAAACAAGTAGAAGTTAGCCCGCCTGGGTGCCCAAGGCATGGAGGACAGTGCCAAGCCTCAGAAGGGGATGACAGTAACTTCCCTATCACTGTAGTTTCACTAGCCTAAGTGTTCATCATAGTCTGTCTTGTCTCCACCTTCAGACCATGGGAAGGAGGAAGGACAAAAATGGTAGGAAATGGCATCTAGAATTATTATAATATTATTAGAACCGGTTTACTATTTGTCTCATCTTTTCAGCACTTGAATACTTTAAACAAGTATGCAAGTCTTACTGTTTGCTTCTTTACTTCTCTCTTGTCCCTCTGGTAGCAGGCACGGCAGGCGTTGGTCACTACAACTGGAAAGGAAAACTAAGGAGAAAGTAAAGAGTGCCATCCCATTAAGCAGAGTCCCCAGGTTTCCTGTTATGGACCTTGTATTAATGTCACCAGGATGTGGACAGTAACTTTCCTGTGGGAGGGCAGTGGACTACAGAAGGACAGAGCAATTGGCCTCCTTCCTCCCTCCCCAACAAGTCAGGCTGGAGGGAAGTGCATGCTGGGCAGGGGTAAGGTGTATGTTGGGCCCAGGTGATGGGTGGGGAGGTGCCATTAGCTCTGGGGAAAAAAGGGCTATGGTTGTGGCTCAGTGGTCAAGTGCTTGCCTAGCATGTGCAAGGCCCTGGGTTCAATCCTCAGAGCCACAAGGAAATAAATGAATAAAATAAAAGGTATTGTGTCCAACTACAACTAAAAAATAAATATTTTTTTAAAAAAACCTCTACTTTTTTTCTACTGCTAATGAATATAGGATTTTGTTGGTTTATTTGTTTTCCTTCCTGGTTTAAATGTGAAGCCAAGGACACATGATATAATATTTAAATATTATATTCTTAAGTCTTTATTTCATTTAAAGCAACTAGAAGATCACCAAAATTGCATCATTAAAATTGGTGGCAAAAAATATGCATATAATTTTTAATATAAATCTGTCTCCATCGGTTTCCACATCGCCTCCCCACACATGTATATCAGATCTCGGAAGCCCACTGAAAATTTGCAAAAGAAGACAATCTTCAAAAAGACAGAAATAGCCTCCATTCCCTGTCGAGTGTTTCATTTCGTAGAATGGGGAAGCAGGGGGGTGGGGGAGAATAATAGTAATATTTCCTCTCTTCTGTGGCCCTATTTGTTTTTTCAGTCTTGTCCCGCTTTTGATTCGTTGTGACCTTGCAGCTGTGTTTGACAGATGGAATCAGAGACAGGTAACAGCCGCTCTAGTGACACCCAAGCCACACCTCCCATAGCGGCTGCGTCCCACGTGCCATCTTTACTTTCTCCTGCCAAATCCTCCCGCTTTCCTCACAATGAACGCAAGTCTCTGATCGCACCTCAAAATAGCTGGCACGTTCCTCATTCTAGCTTTGTGACCAACGTCAGGAGCCCAGAAAAGCTGTAGGCAGAAGTCACGCATTCCGATGCCCACTGGGGCTGGGGAGATGGTTTCAGAGGGACACAAGGGTGGGGTAAAAGATGCTCTGAAGAGGTGGGGACCCAGGAGAGTGCTGGCTCTGGCTATTAGGTGGGGACCTGTTGCAGCCAGCTAGTGGGGGGCTCCCAAGTGCGCGCTGTGCACTTCCCCTCCCAAATCCCTCCACAGGGTTCTCATCTTGGTAGCTAAAAATGGACCATGTACACCACGGAAATTGGCAAAGATATAAATCAGGGCTTCCACCCCTCCCACACCCCCAGAGGGCTGATTGTTAAACATTTACCTGTATACTGTGCTTAAGAAAATTCAATTTTTGTTAATGGTGTGTGAGCTAAATAAAACTCATTGGCTTCTGTGCCTTGCCCAGCAGCTCCAAGTTTGAGATCCCTAATCTAGGGATTATGCCGCCATGGGCACTGTGCCAACTTGAATCCTTGCGTGTTCCCTCTCTTTCTTTTCTCCCCTCCCCTCTCTCCCTCTCTGACTTCTTAAAGAAAAGACCTGTAAGGTGACCCTACGAAACTGTTACAGAGGAAACAAGAATACACCTTGCCAACAGGTGTTTCAGTAACTCATCTCAGAGTTACCTTCTCTCGGTTGAAACTCTTCAGCCCACCTCTATTGTTAACACCTGTGAAATTGTTCAATAAAACAATCCCACAAGTCCTGTTCTGCCTCTCGAATGTGTAGTCTGTTACATTTCTTGTCAATGAGGCAGCACATAATTCATTTAGAGGGCCACGTAAAGTGTTCGTGAATAACAAATGAAGATTTAGTTCAAACATTCCTGATGGGTCTTGGTGCGCTTACCAGGTTTATGGATCTGTTTCATGGGAATGCACTTTGCAAAGTTGCATTTGTGAGTTGTTTATTCAGTGAATAAAGGTATCCATTATATTTTCTTGTCATTGTTGTAGACATGAATAAAAGGGAAGAAATTAATCACAGGAAAAGCGATTCCAGACTTTTTTCAAGTTGAAGCTCTGTGTTAAAGAATGGAACAATATGCCTACTATCAGATACTTCGTTGGATAAAATAAGTATAAATGCGTTTTTCTCTTGTCATGGAACAATTTCCAGATAATATTGAAAAGGCTTGAAAAACAAATTCCACGAACTATCTAAAATCAGATCCTTAAACTGGAGTTCATAGACTCTAGAAGGGTCCTGGGTAGAATTCAGAATGTCTGGGGACTTGAACGGAAAATCAATTACATTATTATCACTCAGCTCCAACTGAAATCTAGTAATCTTTCAATTAAGAATATAGGCAACAACCAGTAGTACCTGCTTCTTTATCCCCAACAAGAATCATATTTCCCTATCAAATTAGAGCTGTTGTAGGTATCTGAAAACATTGTTTATATTCACTGCTTCTTCAAAATTATAATTATTAGATACACTGCTAAATTTTGGTTTTTAAAAGCACATACGTTATGCCACACATTTGACTTTTATATATTTTGATAAGTATAGTTCTGTATAATTGGTTTTCTTTGTATTACCTATATATTTTATTTTATAAAATATTATCCTGAAAAGAGGTCATAGACTCTAACCAGAATGCCAGAGGAAATAGGATCCAAGGCACAAAGAGCTTTTAAGAACACCTCTTCTTAAATTGGCTTCAATTTAATTTATTCATTCTTTCAACAATAATCTATAACATTTTAGTAACTTTGACATGTTTCACAGTGTCCTAGAACCTAGGAATATAAAAACAAACAGGAAAAAAATCCCGTTATTAAGGAATTCTAGAGAGGAAATGTAACTCACTTTTCCAGGTAACATTTAATCTCAAAAGCAAAAGAGAAACCCAAGCAACTTGTGCATCTCCTGGGAACTTGTTAAAAATGTGTCATTTCCAGTCCCAACCCCAAGTCCCCAAATTTGTATTTTCATAGAATCCCAGGAAATTATTTATAAAATTTGAGAAGCACAGACTTAGCCTTTAGTCCTGCTTACTGCCAAACTTACTACTTCTTTCTTCCCATTTGACCTAACAATGATCTAAAGCAATTGGGGAGGGGCACCCCCCCCCCAAAAAAAAACAAGAAATCAGGAAACTGCTGATAAAGTCAAGTCTAGACCAAATTGATTAGTATAAGGATCAGGAAAAAGAGGGTGTCTCTTTTGAGAATTCCATTTCTAGCAGCAGAAAAGGGTAAAAATCCAAGCTGGGGGAAAAAAAGAGAAATGATTGAAAATTTGATTCCATCTTTCTTGAGCTTAATTTGATCATTCCTTTGTACGAAATAAATTCATCTTGCCTAGTGTTACCTCAATGGAGTGAAATTGGCTACACCGTTCTTTCACTCAAAGAGCTATTCATAGATTTCTATTCTCAAGTATGTTATTTATACTCTGCCTAAAAGTAGGTTTCACAGTTATTTAGAATCATGCAACATCAACAGAGTACTTCTTTAATTTTTGATTTAAGAGTGAAACACATTTGAATTTCCTAATATAATATTTGGGGGGAACCCAAAGTGAGAAGCTTGAGAGAATTATGATATATAAGAAAAGATAATAGAACTCAGTGATTATTTAAAAGTTTAAAACTGATCTAGTTCTATGTGTGGTGAACACATCTGAAATTAAATACAAACTGGGGTAATGTGGTTTGAGAATCTAAATTTTATTAATGGTCCAAGGTCAGTGTTCTCTGCTCACTGCAATATCTGATCCTGTTTTTATTTAAACTCTAATATGCTTCCCATCATAAACTTTTTATGTTAATTTTTGCTTTATAAATATTACATTAAAATGTTCTTTATATTGATTACCAAGCTTTTGGACACCCCTTAAGGTTTGCATTTGAGATCCTAGTCTAGACCCCAATGGACTTCTGAGGTTAGGAATGAGAAAATAATTACACTTAGAGTAAATACTAGAAATAAGAAAAGGTGCTCAGTTTTTCCAAGCAATTGTCTTACTCCTAAAACACCATCAATAGCATTAGAATAACTTTAAAAAGCCACCAAAATGTATCCTATCGTATATGTGTATATTTACGCATATAAGTGTACAACTCATAAATATCATTAAGATCTGTTGTTTTCAGCACATTTTACAGTTAAGAAGCTCTTCCATTTAATTAATAGGTAAACTGAGGCTTGGGTCATTAACTTGAAGATTCGTGGTTTCTCCAAACTGCTCCCAGAGTAAAATGTTTACCAAAAGATAACCCCACTGTAATATAAGAAGCAGTTTTATGTTCGTACATTGTGTGAAATGCTATTGTCATCAAAGTTAATCACCAAGAAAGCTAAGGCTAATAAATGGCTTAGATGAATTGGAAAATTTGATCTTTACTTGGATTTAAATTAATGAAATTATACGGTATCAAAGGCAGCACCTCGCTAGGCCAGTTTAATGTTAACAACTTTCATAATAGTCTCCCAGGGCATTGTTAAGGGGAACTCTCTGAATTGCCTGATGAAAAATTGCACTGCACCAGTATTTTTGCAAACAAAGTGTAGCATGAAGTAGAAAGGGGTACATCACAGGAGAAATAAAGTTAAATTCCATTATCCCATAAGGCACAAATAATCCCACACATCCCCTATGGCACATAACTGAATAAAATGGTCTCATGCCATACCAAATAATTCCTCGAAATACAGGAGATAAGTAAATAAGACTCTGCGATCAAGCCCTCCACTTGCTGTGGAATTCAGCTTTGCTTGGTTCTAAGAAGCAGAACCCAACTTGAGCTGGTTCACATGCAGGGAGTATCTTTTCAGAATGAATAGGAAGCAATGGAATCTCTTGGAAATGTGGCTAGTTCTGAGATGTGCTGTAAGTATAAAATAATTGGATATCAAAAGGTTACTATAAAAATAGAATGCAAGCTGGGCATGGTGGCGCAAGCCTGTAATCCCAGTGGCTAGGGAGGATGAGGCAGAAGGATCATGAGTTCAAAGCCAGCCTCAGCAAAACAGAGGTGCTAAGCAACTCAGTGAGATCCTGTTTCTAAATAAAAATACAAAATAGGGCTGGGGATATGGCTCAGTAGTCAAGTGCCCTTGAGTTCAATCCCCAGTACCTCCCCTGTCCCCCCAAAAAATAGAATGCAAAAATATTTATATTGATGCATTGAGAATACTTTGGGTATATTAGGTTAAATACAATATATGGCTAAAATTAATTTCATCTATGCCTTTTTATTTCTTTTAATGTAACTATTAGAAAATATAATGTATGGTTTGCATTTCTGTCTCTGCCTCATGTTATTTGTTTTTTTGTTTTGTTTTGTTTTGTTTTTGTTTTTGTTTTTGTTTTTTTGAGAGATGGGGGATGTTTTGGCTATGTTGTCCAGGATGGCCTTGAACTCTTGAGTTCAAGCCATTCTCCTGCCTGAGTCTCTTGAGTTGCTGGGACTGCAGGTGCACCAAGCTGCATGTTGTGTTTTTATTGGGCAGCACAGCTGTTGGGATATTGAAGAAGATGTTAGGGGAGTGGATTCTCTTTATACAACATAGGGAAGGCAGCAAGGGTTCAGAGTGAATCATTTTTCAGTGTGGACCTGACTAGATAGAATTTGCTGCTGACTCAGTAAAGGGTAAGACACCAATAAGTGGACACTATAACTACCACAGATCTACCCTGGAAATCTACCCTACTCTTTCCCTCTCCCTCTCTCCTTTCCTTTTCTTTCCTTTTCTTCCTCTCCTTCCTTTTCCTTTCTTTTCTTCCTTTCTTCTTTCCTTCTTCTTTTCCTTTTTTTTTATAAAGGGAAGTTGTCATTATTCTAGTGGGTCAAACAAGAAAGCAAGTAATGCTGAATCACTTAACTATAATACTAAAAAAAAACCCAAAAACCAACAACAACAAGTGAAATAGCACACATTAAAAATTAAACATTTATAAAGCTCAAACCTGAAGGTCAAGTCCTAACTATACCCTGGGAATGGCCATGTCTCCTTTCCTGTGGAGAATCTGTGGCCCCCACCTTTCCGAATTATTCTTCCTGATCAGCTTCACGGAGTTAGAGGTGATTCTGGAAGGTTTGGGAAGACCATCGTTTATATGTCTGTCAAACAGATTGCATTTGTAACATTTAATGCCCACAATAACAATAATAAAACACGTTGGCGTGCGCTCTGTGTAAACACTTTCTTCTGAAGATAGAGCCAGTGAAATGTTTTAGGAACTTTGACATTTATAGCTGTATTTATAATCTTTTTTGGATCATTTCCTCACAGTCACATGTTTGTATATTTTAAATTCTCTGGAGAAATAAAAATGTTTAAACATAACATAATGATATGATATGCATTTTATGAGCCCTTGCTCACCATCTAAGCATGAGCAAAGAGTGCTGTGTGGTGAATCCTGAGAGGGGTGTCTATGTAAATGTCGAGTTTTCTAGCTATATGCCACAGTGCCCACTATGCCATCGACTAGAAAGGGAAAGGGGAGGGAATATTCAACGCACACAGACTTCTTTTTTCTTTATTCTTACAACCAGATCACACTAAGAGCAGACAAGTAGACATTGCTCATTTGGGAAATGCTCTGTGGAGAGTTTTGGGCAAACACTTGAGCTTTTTGTACTCTCTAAGAATTTGAAGGAGATCCAGGAACTTTATTGCCACTCTACACTTGCACATCAGAGGAACTGACTTATTGTTTATTTCTTGAAAATACCTTCTGTAACACAGCAGCCCAGGATATACTCATCGTGGCCATTGGAAAGGCTAATATCATGATGATTCCTACAAACAAGTAAACAACCCTTTTGCTTCTAGTTAAAGACATGAAGTTAATTTTTACTGAACATTTAATCTGGCATATGCCATGTATCTTACATGTGCTGATTTATTAAATACTCACAAGAAATCTAAACAATAAGTGACCAAAATGGTATTTAAACCAGGGAATTTCTTACACCAAAATCTTTTTCTATTTCCAGTATCATCCAGGAGAGAGCATGGTGATTTTAAAACATATCTTCAGATGCTTTGACATTCCTCCTAATGAAAAGTGAAGTCTATATGTATTTCCCTTGATTCTGGACAAATTTTAATGATGGGTTGACCGGTACAGTATGGCAGAAGTGACTGTTGGCTTCTGAGATTAAGGTATAGGGGAAGGTCATTCAGCTTCTACCCTGTTCATTTGGGACACTCACTTTTTGCCACTTAGTTCAGATCAAACAAGTAATGAGTCAATGGCAAAACATGTTTTGAGGAAATCATCTCTTACACAATCATGACATTTATGTGTGAAAACCCAATCATCACACTTATGAACCAACAAAAGGCTTTAAGAACACTCACTTTGGTATTCCTGAACTGTTATGGCATAAGCATGAGATCGCCATCTTGTGAGGAAGCTCAAAGGGCAATTTTAGAGTTTTTTTCTTACATACAGTTAAGGAAAAAAAAAATATCTATAGTTTAAATTTAAATAGACACTATCTGGATTTTAAGTTCATATTGGATTTTACTTTACTGAATAAGAAAAAAGTAGAATAGTGATCATAAAATCATAAATGGACCAAAAAGAAATCTAGATTTCATTTTCTTTTTGGTCCATTTATGATTTTTAGTTCTTGACCTGTATCATACGTTACAAGTGACTGTAAATCATAATCTGTTTTCATGTTTGGATGGCAAACATTGTTTTCCATATTCTTATTAAAAAGTGTCATGACATTTCTCTTCTCTCCCAAGTTTGAAAGTGGATTGTTGAGTATAGGAATTTCAAGTAATATTTAAATGAATTTACAAAAAAAATTATAAGTCAATGATAACAATCCAGGAACATGGTATCCTTTTCATTTACTCAGGGCTTCTATAAAGTTTTATGATATTATTTCATCTATGTCTTGAAAATTTCTTTTATTCCTGAAATTTTAATTGTTTTGTTAAAAATGGTGAATAGATAATTATCAAAGTTTTATTAAGTTATTGCTAGAACATGGAAAAGCTATGGATTTGTGTATGCTGATCTTGGATCCAATCTCTTTATCTGTATTAGTTTGCTCAGGTTGCTAAAACAAAATATTGAAGAGTGAGCATGTATTTCTCACAACATTGAATGGAGTCTAAATCAGGAAGGAAGTCTAAGATCAGGGCACAAGGATCTTCTGGCTCTGGTGAGGGCATCATCTGTGAGTAATGACTATTTTGTCTCTTCTCCAATTCACAGTTCTTTTTTTTTTTTTAGTTTTTATTTATTGTTTCATTGACTAAAACTTTCAGTAAAGTTTTCACAAAACAAGGGGGTAGAAGGCTCATTTTGCTTGCTCTTATGTTTCATTACTAAGTATAACACTAGCTGTGAATTTGTGATAGAGAACTTTAAGAAGATAAAATTTCATTCTATTTCCAGCTTTCTTGGAATCTGATAAAAAGTGGATGTTGAATTTATCAAATACCTTTTGGCATCATTAAGATGTGCTGTGGATTTTATCCTTTAATCAGTTAATGTAGCAAAATAAATTAAATGATTACATTATATTTGTTCACTCAATACATATTTATTGAGCACCTATTACGAACCAGGAACTCTGATAAATGCAGAGAATAAAAATGAGAACAAGACAGACAAGTCTTCTACCCTGAGGTTTTACTAATCTTTGCATCCCTATTTGATTTAGATGTGTTACTTTTTTAATATGCTGCTGAACTTGATTTGATTTTGTTTTGCTTAGGATTTTTGCATCTGTGTTCATTACTGGTGCTAGATTACGTTGCTCTGGGCCCTATTCAAAACCGACAGCCTTACAAGTTCTCAGCAAACAAAATGGATCACAATAGAGTGTTTCTCTCCTTTTATTCATGTCTTCTTTGAAATCTATAATAAATTTTTGTAGTTTTCTTCCTGTAGATCTTCAACATTTCCTCTTAAATATATTACTAGATAATGTATTTATTTTATTATGAATGGAATGTTTAAATTAAATATTCGTGTTATTGTTGTTATATATAAAGCTGGTTCAGTTTTGTGTATTTGCCTTAGAATTTGTCACCTTGTGAAAGCTCTCATTAAGGTTATTAGTTTTTCAATTGCTTTTCTTCTGTTTTTCAGATTTAGGGATAGACAATCATAATATTAAGTAAATGATATTTGTCCTCTCCCTCTTCAATAACTGTTTTTTTCCCTCTGTGTGATCTTACTTTGTGGATTATAAATTGTTAGAACAATGCTAAATAATCTCATAATATTGTACTTTTAAAGTGAATGTTCCTAGAATTTTATTGTTGGGTATTATATATTAAGATAAATATTCTCTATCAACTTGAGAAAGAAGAGTTCATTCCTCTTCTGGTCCTGGTTATTAGGTATGATTACTAGAAATGAACATTGCATATTTTTTAAAAATTAATTTTTGATATATTTTAGGATCACTCTTCTACTTTTTTCCTATGATATACTGATGTGAAAAATATACCATATTAATTATAATACTGAATTATCTTTGCATTCTTGACACAAAACCTATTAAAGTTTCTTTGTATTATATCATAAATACCTAGATAAATTTAATATCGCATTTTAGATTTCAGCTTCTACATTTGTGACTATCTTGTCTTTTTTCCTTTTATATAAGGTCTATCTATTTTGTATGTTAGGGTTTTGTCATTAGTATTTGAACTGCAATTTTTTTTCCTCATGTATTTTAATGCCCTGGAAGAGTTAATAGTCAGAAAATTATTTGTTCTTTAAAATTTGATAAAGTTATTTGTTCTTTAAATTTGAAATACTTTTTTCTTTAAATGCTCTAAACAGGTAAATCTTTAAATTTGTTTTTCAATTTCTTCTTAAGAAAGTTTTCTGTTTCTTTGACAGTTAATAATGGCATTTTATATGAATGAGAATGATTCATTATATCAAGATTTCCAAATGTATTCATATCTGAGATGTCACTTCCTTTCATATCCCTAATTTATGTCTTTTATTATTTCCTTGATTAGAATAAGTAGAGGTTTCTACATTTTATTCTTTTTGTTCTATTTATTGTTTTTTTCCAAAGAACCACTCTAAAATTTATTTATATTCTATTCCTTTTTGTGTACTAAATTTTAATTTCTGCTTTCATCTGTGATTATTTCTTTTCCTTTTTTTAAAATTAGGCTTGTCTTGTTTCCTACTTAGTTTCTCAAGTTAATGGTTTAATTCACTTGTTTCTTTTATTATTTAAACGCAATAAAAGTTTGTTTTGTAAATTTTCCCGATTATAGCTTTGACTCAACAGCCTAGGTTTAAATATGTAGTGCTTTTATTATTGTAATTTGCTAGGTGTTTTTTAATCTCCTATTTGACCCAGAGTCATATAGAAAAAAAAATTTGTTTTCTAACTATCACGAGCACGGAAACATTAAAAAACAAAACAAACAAACAAAAAAAAACTATTGTTGTTCCACTAATAATTTATTGCATTCCGATCAAAAAAAAATTTTTTTTGGATTTCAGTCTATGTAGAACTGCTTTTAAGAAAATTTTGATGTTTTCTTATGATCTAATGTATGTAAAACTTTAAGTGTTCACAAATATTTAAAAAGTGATTCTATCATCTATTTAAGATAACTAAATTGCCACATGTATTTTAAAATCAATTCAATAGATTATATTATCAGATCCTCTGGTTCCTTGTTTATTTCCTAATTTAACACTCAAGAGCAGAAAAGAACTTTGTTTTCTTGCTCTGCATCCATTTTGGTCTATTCCTTTTTCTAGTTCTGGCAGTTTTTTGCTTTATGGTATATTATGTACTCTGAAAATTGAACCCTGACACATTTTCATTTGGGATTTTCCTACCAATGATGGAAGAAAAAGATCATCTATGAGACATTTAACTTTTTACCTTAAAAGTATACTTTCTTTTACATGACTGCCTATCATTTCAGGGAGATAGATAGTTCTTACATATTTTAATGGAATCTTATGCTTCTGATTTTTCCTAAGTTGCTATTTCTTAAGTAGATAGCTATTGTTGTTTGTGGTCTAAGCTTCTCCATTGAATATGATCAAGTCATATTATATTTGATATGATGTTTATGATATTGATATTGATATTTGTCGTGTATTGCGTGTTGTGTTTACTCAGATGGATTCATGTTTCATTGTGTTTCAGTTTCTTTGCTATTTCCTTTGCTATTCATTCCTGATTCTATCATGCATGCTTTCTTTTCCCTTTTTTTTTCTTTTCTAATGTAAAGCATGCATCCAACTTTTAGTTCTGCAAAAAGTTAACTTTCAAAAATCAACGCCTCTTTCTCTGTCCACATCCAGGTGAACCAGTGTCTACCACTTTCCTCCAGGTATGATGAAGGTATTAACATGACATTCTTTTCATTTACATCTCAATGTCTGGGAATTTAGACACAAATTTTATTTTATTACACATTATTGTTTATGTTCTATGTCTTCTCTTTTTGGAATTATTCATCAGTTTTGCAAACTCTGTTATGGCTACAGAGTAGATTTACAATTTAGTCTTGAGCTCATATTACAATATTTCTGTGCTTATTGCCAGTCCTCTCATAGCACACCTTCTTTCTTGTTCATGAAGATTTGTTTTTGTTTTTACTGGGTTTATTTCATGGTTGTCTGGAAAATTGTTTTTGTTTGTTTTTGATGAAGAGAACCTGATTGATTTACTTTCTGATGTTTTTTAGGAGAATGCTTTTATATTGAATTTATATATATATGTATATATATTTATATATTCATGTGTGTGTATATATACATATATTCTCATATGTATATATGTGTGTGTGTGTGTGTGTGTGTGTGTGTATGTGTATTTAGTTGTATATGGACACAGTACCTGTATCTTATTTATTTAGTTTTGTCTGGTGCTGAGGATTGAATCCAGTGCCTCACACATGCTAGACAAGTATTCTCCCACTGAGGTTCTACAACCTCAGCCTCTTGTGTTGTCTTTAAATGTGAATAACAACATGTCTAACCCAGAAGTCTTAATTTCCCCCCAATATTGGTTCTGATTTTTCTTTCCTTAATTGCTAACCTGTTTATTATTTTTGTTTGTTTTGTTTCCTCCTATCTTCAAGATTCGTTTTCAATATTAAAATGCAGCACGTCCATAGGAATGGTTCTCTTTCTATTTGTATTTGGTCTAATACATATCAAATCCATTTGCTCTGAATATGCACTTTCTTCTTTAATCCAGAAAAGTTATTTTCTATGCACTCAAGGATCATTGCTACTTTTCTATTTGTTCAGGTATCTTCTTTGGAGATACTCATTTTCTTCTTGCTGGATTTCCACTCTTTGCCTTCTAAATCTATTGTCCCCTTTCTCATTTTTTTTTCCTAATCTCATTTTCACTTTCCTTAATTCTGGAAAAGTGCCTCTGATACATTACTAATTTGATTATAAGCTGTGTCAATGAAGTGCTTTATTGATCCTAATATATTTTCCATTTTGATGTTTTGTATTTAGTTCTATAACATTTTTTCCTTTGTTCATCATCTTCTCCCAGTTTCTTGGCCAGTTTTCTCTCCATCTCAAATGTTTTCTTATCTCATTTTTCATATCTTGCTTCATGGGGTCTTTGAATGTTATTTAGATCACAAAGCATATGCTGTTTGAAATTTATTCCCATTTCCTGTAGTAAATCTTTTTCAAAGTATGCTCTTCCTCTGCCTCTTGAGTGCTATATTTTCATTTCTCAAAGTTACAAAATTTTTCACATGCCTCATAATGAGTTTTATTTTGCCTGTTTATTCATCCTTGAATGATGACTATTTTATCAGGCCTGTTATGTCTTTGCAAAACAGAGTGAATAGGTTTTTCCTGGATCCTATCACATTTTACATGTTATTTTTTTCTAACCCTCTCTTATATCTTATGCTATGTAGTGTTTGCCCATTCAATGGTAAACACCCTGATGGGAGATTTTCTCTGACTTCAAAAAAAAAAGCCAAGGTCATAGCTTTCTTTGTGTAGGGCAAAGCTATTGTGCTAGGGACCAGAACAGAAATGGAGATCTGAAATGGTCTGGCCTCAGTGTGTGTGTGTGTGTGTGTGTATGTGTGTGTGTGTGTGTTTTGTGAAACAGGCTGAAAAAGTCTTTCAACTTTAAGCACCCCTAACTCCATTCCCTACTTGGTGGTCCCAAGGTCCCAAGTGGCTGACCTCAAGTTGTGGCTGCCTTCAGGTTCTGTAGGACCCTCAAAGGGAAGGAATCCTATATTTCAGGGTGCTATTAAAGTGCTTTCAGGATCTCCTTTCCTTTTTTCTCTTTCAAGATCATATCGGTTTCTCAATAGTTAACCTTGAGTGTCTTTCATCCATGGATCCACCCATGAAAAACGCATCTGACATTGCTGCATGTGAAAGGTGTCTGTATTAGGGTTTTCTAGAGGAACAGTATCCAACAGGAGATATGATTATAAAAAAGGGATTTATTAGATTGGCTTACACAACCAGAAGCTGGAAAGTACACAATGGCCGTCTGTAGGCTGGAGACCTGAAAGAACCAGTAGCTGCAGTCCAAGATGCTCAAGTCTTGGAACAAGAGGGATCAATGATGCTACCCAAGTCCCAAGACTGAAGGCTTCTGGAGAATCACTGGCAGAGTCCGCTTTGGAAGAGTGAAGGAGCTGGAGTCTGATGTTCTCAGGCAATCGCAGCAGCAATTGAGAACCTGTTCAAGAAGATTTGAGCTTGTATCTGCTACTGCTTCTTTGTTCTTCAAATTTTTATTCCATCCAAGCCACCATCCTATTGCACAGTAAAGTCCATATTTAGGGAGGGTCTCCACTTCAGTTGGCTATCCCACATGCCAATCATTCCTAGATTCACCCTCATTGACACACCTAGAAGCTTCTTCATCTTCGGCATCTCTTAATCCAATCAAGCTGACAATTAAATTAACCATTACAATGTCCTTATCTAGCTTCCAACACAGACTTTCAACACAGAGATTTTCCAGTTCTTATATTCCTTTTGACACATTATTGCAATTTGGAAGGTTTTTCTGCTCCAGACACCATTGTTACCTGGAAGTAACGTGGGAATATTTAAATAAGTAGAAGTGACCTCAGAGGCTGCAGCAATCTCTGTGGTGCAGTGTACAAATGGGTGTCCATGCAGATTCACTGTGCAGAGGGCCAGCCACAGGCCACAGATGCCCTCATGGCTCCCAAAAGTGCTTTCTACCAGTCCCTGCCAATCTCCTGGGGTGTCGATAAGTTCTGATGATTCTTTACTATTTCTAAAGATAGCCACACATATATCTGAATTTCTGCCTTGGTTCTCCTTTTTATTTTTCAATAACACAGTTATTTAGCAGTGTCTGTGAGGTGCCAGGCACTTTTATATGTATTACATTTAGTCTTCATACCATGCTGTCACAAAAATATAATTATAGTCCAGAATTTATAAATGAAGGAACTGAAACCAGAAATTTATTTAAATAATTTAAGGTCTTCTGTTCTGGTCTCTGTCAAAAAAAAAAAAAAGATACTTTTAACAAATATTTTAAGAGATTACCTTTGTTACAGGATTTCCCCCCACCCATAGACAGATTTTCATCTTACTCGTGAGTGTAAGTGGGCATCCATAGCTTATGGCTGGCCATTGGGTTTTCCTGCCATCGTGCCAATAATTCTTCCTATTAATTAACAGTCTAATTGATGAGATTATATTTATACCAAATTTATTCTTCCAAACTATCTTAAAATAAAAGATGCTCCCCCTCCCACCCCACCGAGAGCAGCCACCTCCTTGTATGGTGAAGATCCATTATTTTTCTTTTCCTTCTATGCTTTCCTTTCTAAAAATCTATTCTGATATGAGCATAGTGGTGCATGTCTGTAATCCAGAGGCACATCAGCAGCTCCAGAGGCTGAGACAGGAGGGTGGCAAATTCAAAGACAGCCTTATCAAAAGCAAGGCGCTAAGCAACTCAGTAAGATCCTGCCTCTAAATAAAATACAAAATAGGGCTGGGGATGTGGCTCAGTGGTCAAGTGTCCCTGAGTTCAGTCCCCGGGAACCAACACATAAACGTGCTCAGGTCTGTCCCCTCTCCTTTCGAGTCACATTGTCTTCTAGTTACTTCTCTTTATTTTGCTCTCCCTCATGGTCAAACTTTCCCTTTCACTGCCTTGGAAAACTGCTTCCTTATTGCTCCTTAATTGGCCTCAGTTAACTATCCAACTAAAACACCCAAGCCAAGATGACATCTGGCCTTCCGATTGTAAGAGAGCATCAAGGTTTTCTGTCCTCCCAGTTTCACTTTCTGCCTAATGGCAAATTAACTGCTTCATTCATAAACTTTTCTCCTATCTTGATTTCAATGACTCCATTCTTCTCAGTCCTTCTGCCTCCTTGCTCTTTGTTTTTCCAATTGTTTTCTATTTTTAGCTTTTTTCTTCTACCCAAGGTTAGGCTAAAGGTCTCAGCATTCCATTTTCAGGCTTCTTTTTATCTTTTTATTTGAAATCATGAAACAATTTCATTCATGTCCAAAGTTTCCACTTACACCCAAATGCTGATTGTTTTCAAATCTATGTCCAGAATCGGCCTCTTTCTCTTATCCTTTAAAGGTGTATTTAGCCAAAATAGAAGAGTCAGAAGCAGATATTCCATAGGCATCTCAATGACTTTTATCTCTGGTTCATCCTCTTGTGTTCTGACTTGGAGGCTCCAGTCACCCCACCCATGAAGCCCTCTACCTTCCCATCTTCCTTAAGCCTTGCATACAACCAGTCACCAAATTCTGCATTTTCTATCATTTTGCCATTTTTTTTTTTAAATTAAAAGCTTTTCTTCATCCATATATAGTTCAGGCTTCCATTTTCCTTCCCTAGATTAATTTCATGATTTCCTAGTGTGCTTTTCACCCCATCCATAATTCTAAGAAAATAGTTATGTTTAAGTGGAAATAGGATCATCTCGTCCCATCCTAGGATGCCACTTTCTGCAAGACAAAGTCTCTGGTCCTTATGATTCTGGAATTTCCTGAAATGTTCAGCATACCTACCCATCTCTCTCACCCTTCCATTGCACATGCCATTCCTTATTCTGGAATTTATTTTCCTTCCATGCCACCCAGACTTTCTAGGAAATACCTAGTTATTTCTCATGATTTAACTCAAATATTATGTCCACTTCAAATTTTGATCTTACTGCCTAGAAACATCTGTCATTGCTCTGTGCTCCCACAGCACCAGATAAACACATCCCTAAGCCAGCAGTCAGCATATGACAGTATAGGATTCATAATATGGCTTTTCTTAGACTAAGTTAAGATTTCTCAACCTTGACATCATTGACATTTGAAGTTAGATAATCCTCTGTGGTAAGGGATTGTCCTGTGCATTATAATATGCTTAGCAGTATCTCTGGCCTATACCTCGTATATGCCAGAAGCACCCACCCCAAGTTGTTACCAGAAAAAAAAAAAAAAACAACAAACCTTTCAAACATTTCAAAATGGTCCCTAAACTATCAAACTAACAAAATCACCTATGGCTAAGATCCATTGATCTATTTGGATAAAGCTATAAATCTTAAAAACCTTTCACAGATTTGCCCCGTGAATATTCCCTAGTTCCTAGATATATTTTTCCTCAAAGAGGAATGTCTAATGTTTCCCTATTGCAATTATACCCCTCTTTCTGGAAAACTCCTCATCTTTTCCATCCATCATGGGTTGGTGGTTCCCATCTCTCTCACAGAAGGAGGCAGGATGGTTACTGTCACTCACAATTCATGTTTCCCAAAACCTGAATTATTTGGTCTAAAATAACCTCAAGAAGGGCTTCATGAGCTCGTTCCAGGATGCACTGTGGTTCTCAATGCCTGGCCCACTTCAAGGTTGCCACCCCCATCCATGTGGGGTGGCAAGTCTCTTCACCCTCTATCACTCAGGAGGTAAATGCCTTCATCGTGCACACACCCTGCCCAAGATGAAACTATACTTCTCAAAAACTTTCTCTTGATCCAGCAGAGGCAAGGCTTCACTCTGTGGGTGCAACATCATAAGTTTCCCTTCATTGTTTTGTGACTACCAGACCATGTCTGGAGTAAATAAGGTTCTCTTCCAGCAACAAAGCCCCTTAGCCCTCTACAGCTGCACACAAGTGCTTTGAAATTACATCTTTCTTTACAATATATGGAACCATTGCATGGTGTTTTAGTCAGCTTTCTCACTGTTGTGACTAAAGGACCCAACCAGCACAATTGTAGAGGAGGAAGGATTTATTTAAGGGCTCATGGTTTCAAAGGTCTTAGTCCAGAGAAGGCTGGCTCCATTTCTCAGGACTCTAGATGAGGCTGAACATCATGGCAGAGTGTGGGTGGCGGAAGGAAGCAGCTCACATCATGGTGATTGGGAAACAGAGAAAGACAGTGTACTCTCCAGATACTAATATATACACCAAAGCCACACCCCGATTCCCACCTCCTCTAGCTATACCCTACCACTTTAATTAATCCCAGATGGGATTAACTCACTGATTAGACTAAGGCTATAACCCAATCATTTCTCCTCCAAATCTTCTCGCATTGTCTCACATGTGTGCTTTCAGGGGACACCATCTAAACCATAACACATGGCATTCAATGTAGGAACTCACCACTGAACCCTAAGGGGAAAGTGCTGGGAATAAAAGTCTATTTTCATCTTATACAGAATTGACAACTGAGGTGGAGGGATAGAAAAGTTTTCTTTCAATTACATTCACACTGGCTTAATGAGCTCTCTTCTGCGGAAGTGTCCCAGAAGTTTATATTGATACTCCAGAGCATCAGCTTTTGGTGATACTTAGGGGTAACTAGCAAGAACGCAGTCTTGTTTATAAATATCATTGACTTGGTTCATCTTTACTCTAATCTGGATGAGATTACAAATGTAAGGGAAATAACTCTTAGCGAAAAATCAAGTGAAAACTGAGGGTGGATATCCTTTCCCATTTTGGAAATAAAAAGTCCCGTCTTTGTCTTTTGCATATAACTTGAGTCCTGTATTTTAATCAGCATGCCTATCAGTGTTATAATAGCCCCCCCTTTTTTTTCCTGTAGAGGTAGAATTAATTGTTAGAATCTTTCATCACTTGGTGCATTAGAAAGGATACCAATTCTGGGATTACAAAGCATGATTCCTAGACAATTCTTTGCCATTAGTCCACTGTGTCACATTTACTCTCTCTGGCCTCTGTTTTCTCATTCATAATAAGAAGGGAATGGATGAAGTATACTCTTAAGTTTATTTTCTGGTTCCATGATTCTGTAAACCAAAGATCACCTTCCATAAAACATGGACAAGATAAAAAAAAAATGCTTCCACTAAGACAGGGACAGCATTAGTCACTGTCAACATTCAGAGAAGGCGACTCATTGTGGCAAACCATATAAATCTTTGTCAGTCGCTTTGGTGCAAGAGTTACCCAAATCCACTTTCATTTCAAACAATACATTCTCATGAATAGCGAAATAGTAAACAGAACCTGGACAATTCTCTCTTTTTAGGCTCATTCATTCATGAAGAGATTTATACAGCACAATATTTGTCTTCAAATAAGCTGTTTTGTTGTGGTGGTAAAAATAAGAGATGATGAGATGAAGCAGTAATCTAATACTTTAGTGGAATACACTTTTTTTTTTTTTCCAAATCAGTGAGAAATCTTTATTACAAAGTATTCTCTTTTGGTATGAATAAAAGCTGATCAATATGTAAACATTGAGATTTCTTTCCATAAATTGTGGATTTTGCAGAAATAATTGGTATATGCCTAAGTGCTATTTGTTACTCTAGCTCATAATTACTCTATTTATTTCCCCATTCTCTCTTCATCAGTTTGATCATTTTTTTTCTCTCTTTTGAGGCCCCCAAATACAGAAGAAGTTATAGCAGGCTTGTAAAACAGCTTTACTTGAGGGAATGATTATATTTTCAATCACCAACAAAGACTTGAGCGCTGAAAAAGCCACCACGCATCATTAACTCAGTATGTACTTGGCAATCGGTTATTTCCTAACTTTGAGAGGGATCTGAAGTTCCATGTTTTATCATCTCTCTGACTCTTGAAGCACTGGGAACTCTCCATCTTATAGTTATTCTACATAGACCACAACATTCACTGCAATCAAACAATTCTAAACCTGGTGACAGATCTTGGGGACTCAAAGTACCATAAAGTTATTGTTTTGTGTACATAATAATATTAAATGGGAACTATTCTTAGCCCATGATCTGAGACAATAGAGGTCATATCTCAAATCAAGGAATGACATACTTATGCAGGACATGTAAAAGTAGTGTTTGACAACTAATCCTGTAGCTCTTAGTAAGGTTGGAGAAGATAAGGGAGAAAAGAGATCAAATGAGAAGAAAATATTTTGGCAAGAGCTGTTGGGGTGCTCTCACCTTGCTCTCAGAGTAGAGGTCATGAGGGGCAGGGCACAGGTTTTAAGGAAACCACCTGGGAAACTTAATGTGAATCCTTTGAACCTACCTTGACAGTAGTTCTATGTCTTCTTCCTCATTCCAGAAAAATCTAACATATGAAAGACTGGCTGGTGGTACACCAAAGAAAGATGGGTGTGTTGGAATTAATCTGCATCCCCAGAGTTTTTTTCTTGCTTTGTTACTTAGGATTTGTAGGTATTCTATGAACCAGAAATGGGCTCTTTTGCAAATAATGAGAGCTAGAGGGGAGGTCTCTTAGGTACTGTCCAAGAAGATTCTGGGGAGCAAAAAGACTTGGGCAGAAAGAAGTTTGAAGTACATGGTGGACTTCCAAGAGACTGAAGAGGCAATTAGGGATTAGTTGCTGGGATAAATTTGCTCATCTCAAAGGAAATGTAAATGAGTCTTATGTCAAGGGGAAATGATGGTATGTCTTTGTATGAATTATCCCTGGAAAGCAAAGCCTGAGACAAGGGTTTGCCTACAGGTATTTTATTTTGGAAAGTTAGAAGAGAAGAGTAGGGAACAGGAAATAAATAAAAGGGGAGGAGGGAAGCCCACACAAGTGTGGTATTGAACTGGACTATGGCAACTGGGACAGACATCTACCATGACCTCCTGTGAGCAAGGAAGAACATGTCTCAGAATTGTCCACATGAGAGACAAAACAAAAGAGCATTTATCCATGCTGAATCAATCCCTGAACACTTGCTTATGTTTCAGGTTGGTCCTCAAAGGTGTCATACACAGCAGCACCCCAAAATCCTGAGTGCAGAAAACAAGAAATGCATTGTGTACCAGAGGCAAGATGCCACCAGGTAAATTCTGAATATTGTTGTTGCCATGGCAGTGACTGAAGCAAAGGCATTTAAGTCAAGAAGATGTCTCAGAAAAATGAGAAATTATATCTCATCTATGTATGATATATCAAAGTACATAAATGCATTCTATTGTCATATAGCTAATTAAAACAAATTTAACAATTTAATAAAAGAAGATGTGAGGTAAGACAAAAGAAACATCTGATACACAGGGCATCTCCAATAAACGTAAAAACCATTGTCAAAGAAGAGGTCAGCTTTTAAATTTGACAAATCCAAACAGTGTGGAAGCAAGATTATTATAGTAGTATTTGTCCAGTTAGAAATGTTCTGAGACATCCTTCTTGGCCCTTCCTTCTATCTCTGACCCTATTATTATTATTATTATTATTATTATTATTATTATTATTATTCTAGACTGGAGATGTTCATTACAAACCTGAGTATGTATTTTGTGATTTGGAGGGACAGGTGGATATTTGATTATCTAGGATGACTAAATAAGTCATGAGACTTGTCCTAGATTTCATTTTAGAGCATAAAAGAGTTGGCCTTATAGAATATATTTAATGGAACAGTAGGTAAAAAATCATGTGACTTCATGATTACATCCAACGTAACTCGCTTGTTCAATGAACAACTGCTGGTGTGATAAAGTCTTGGCTTTGGCCCTGCCGTCACTTTCCAGTTTATGCCTCTGCAGAGTGTCTGCGTTTCTTGTGGATGGTAAATTTGAAGAGGGGCAACAATTGCTCTAGTGTTTTCTGCAATCGTTTCAGCATAACAAACACCCAGAAATTTTCAAGAGCATGGTTCCACACTGTTATGGACACAAGCATTCCAGGGAATAAGGACTATTCCCTATAGCCTCCTAGAGTTCTAGGAAGCAGAACTCCAGAAGCTGCTATTCAGTAAAGTGCAACATTAGGGATTAATGCTAGAAGCATTTGCTACCATCCTCCAGGACTTACCCCAAGTAGGCCTCATCTCCTTCTTACTGCAGTGGCCTCCAGATTCCAAGCTGCTGTGATCACCTGTCGCAGACTCTCCTTCCTGTGTGGCTGCAGGTAAGTCCTCATCTAGACCCACTCCACATGCCTTTCCTCCTTCCTGGTCCCTTCCGCTGGTGCCACCTGAAGATTCAGATAGGGGATCAGCTAATGCCAGACATTCTCTTTTCCTCACCATTTTTAATCCTCTCTTTCCCTCATCCTTCACATTCAATTCATGAGCAAGTTGTGACACCTCTGCCTAACATGCATGTGTGTGTGTGTGTGTGTGTGTGTGTGTGTGTGTATGGTGTTTGTGTGTGTGGTGTGTCTATAACTTATGGGAATACATATCACTCTAATTTCTCCTACAAGTCTCATGTTTACTTTCATCTCCAGCTACCCATCTATCTTTCCATGCTGCGCTCCACTCTCACCATTACTGTTTCCAAATTATTTCTTCCCCTGCTTTGAGGTTTTTACTATTTGGTGATCCCATTCCCTTCCTCCCTGGGGTCTGTTATTTCTCTGTTGCTCCCCCTAATTCATGGAACACAGATGAGCCCCAAGTTCCTCTGGTGTGTTCCCCAACACACCAACAATGCTCATTGTTTTTTGGTGACTTCCACATCCAAAAAAATAACCCTGAATCTCCCTTCTTCATGCTCCTCATTTTAACTCCTTATCCAGTCCTAGTCAGAAGATTCAAGTCCTATGCCTTCTTGTCAATAAAAATCACCCCATCTCTGATCTTGATATATTCCACCTTAGACTTGAATCTTTTCTACTGATCTACTCTGGTTCCTGATCTCCTGTGATTTTTCAAACCCCTTGAGTCCTCCGTGAATTCTGTTGTCCTTCTCTTCTTTCTTATCTTCACTTATCTTTCTCCAGAATCCACAATCTAGACTTAAAATGACTCCTCACAATTATTGCTAAAGAAAACAACCAAATCGACTTCAAAAGCCAAATGAGCATGTACAATATAAGTCTCTCTATTAAACTCACTTTGCCATGGTGGTAGCTCTGCTGAAACTATCATAGCTGAGCTGACACTATGTCTCAGAGTGCCTTTCCTTACAGAGGGTACCAGTGGCCCATGAGCAATGGATGCAAGATTTGAAAGGCAGAAGCAAAGCAGCAGTTATTAAGCTTAGAGGTCAGTGCAGAGCTATAGGTCACTCAGGATGCCTCTGAACCCCTGGCTTTTCTCCTTAGCTCACCTGAACTGCATCTCATCTGGCTATCACTGGATCTTCTCCTCCAGTGTCTCTGAGTACTGGCTCAGGTGATTATGCAACTCTATGGTGCAAAGAGGATTAGCTTATATTCCCAGGGGAACTCTTTCACCACTGAGGCTAGAGGTGGTAAGAAAAGGATGGCTTCAGTTCACCCACAATGAGCTGCCATTGGTCCTTGTGGATTCTGGTGTGTTCTCATGCATTCCAGTTTGTCCTCACATTCCCTCTAGACCCCCATTTCCCTTATTCTTTCATAGAAAAAAACTTCTCAAAAAACTTTATGCATACATTTTCTCTTCTTCTTTCCGTTCTAGAAACCCATGAATCCACACTAAACTGGCTTCATTTCCCCTAAGACACCCCCCCCCCGTGAAAATGACCTTGAGAGGTCACCAGCAATTTTCTAGTTTTGCTACTTGAATGTTAAGCTATTGTGACATACTTTTCTTGTTTGTTCTTCCACGTCAAAGGTTGCTTCTTCTCTGTTTCATTTCTGGTTTCTCTGCCTCAGTTCCATAATTAAATATTGGAGTTCTGTAGAGTTGTTCTGGACGCTCTTCTCTATTTATACTCCATCCTAAGATGGTTTCAAACATTCCCATGTCATTAATATGTTGTCAATTATCCCAGTTTTGTTTCCTTGCCAAATTTTGTCTATTTACTTAATATTCACATATCCAACCACCTACATTTTCCCTTGGACGTCTCATCCCCCAGAAACCAAGTTCTCACAAAATCTTCCCTATGACGGTAATGACATTACCAGCTATCCAATTACTAACGCCAGAAATCTGGAAGCCATTATTAAAGTAATGTACTCCTTTAAAATATAAAGCATATCATGTTATTTCCTTGCTTAATATTTGTGTTAGTTAGCTTTTCATCATTGTGACCAAAATCTCTGACAAAAACAACTTAGAAGAGGTGAAGTTTATTTTGGCTCAGAGTTTCAGAGGGTTCCGTCGGTCCCTGGTCAGCCAGCTCCATTCCTTTGGACCCAAGATGAAGCAGAACATCATGGCATGGTGGAATAAAACTGCTCAGCTCATAGCAGCCAGGAAAAGAGAGAGAGAGAGAGAGAGAGAGAGAGAGAGAGAGAGAGCGAGCGAGCTGGGGAGAAGAAAATCCCTTGCTGAGCGCAATGCTAGTTACTCATTTCTTCCAGTTATGTCCCACCTGCCAGTAGTCAATTCAGTTACCAATGGATTAATCTATCAAATGGATTAATCCACTGATGAGGTCAGAGTCCTCATAATCCAATCACTATCTAAAAGCCCCACCTCTGAACCCTGCTGCTCTGGGGATCACACTTCCAATACATGAGCTTTTGGGGACATTCCAGATCCAAACTATAAAAATATTCTTCAGTTGCTTCTATTGACCATAGAATAAAATCTAAACTTCTAATCATGGCCAACAAAGCCTCACATGACCTGGTTTCTTCCTCCAACTTCATCTCTTTCTCTTCTTCTCAGAACCACACTTGTGTTAGGTCCAAGATTATATTTCCAACCTAATTGTCATCTGCTCAAAGGGATGTCCCTGGTCATTCATTCTATGTAAGCCATGATTGTTCTTTTTTTAACATGGGCCTGATTGTTTCCTTCCTAGTCTTATAGAAATATGTATTTATGTACTTGTTTTCTGTAAGTTAATTTAAAATGTATTTGTCAGCTCGTTAATTCTTGGCTTCACCCATTATAATGTAAGCTCCATGAAGACCTTCTATGTATCGCCCTGTGCTGGGTGGACACACCTTGCATAGAAGTGGTCTCTAGTTAACATACAATGAATCCTGAATTAGAGAAGTGTTAGTGTATCTTATTTTTTTTTAAAGCATAGGTTAAAACAAACTGTATAGATGGGATATTTTGGAGCCCTTAAAATGCCTTTTGAATTTTCATGCTGGAGTTATAGTAAGAATTATAGCCTAAACCTATAGTCCTTTCTTATGAAAGCATCTCAGAGGACTCATTCTCTGCAAAGCACACTTATGCACTTTTAAAATTGTAAAATCAGTTTAATCTTTTATCACAAATGACCAACACTTTGCTCACCAACCAAGTGAGATCATAAATCCATGTAGTGTTTTCTTCCAGCACATCTGATATTTTCCCTTAGGAGTGGGAAACCTCCCCAAACATCACAGTCAACTCCCCACCACAGACATGCTGGGGCAGCTGTGGACAGGAAAATCCTGTCTTCTAAAACAGATCATCTTCGTAAATTTGTTTTTTCATTTTTTTAAAAATTTGATGATTCACTTAATTTCCAATTTATTAAGTAAGGGCAAAAATGCCAAATCATAGCCTATCAGTTTGGGTTCATACAATTATTTATTTTTTCAGTCATTCAATGTGGTCAACCATATGTCTCAGCTGGTAAATTTCAACCCCATTTTTCATCTTTAAAAAGTTAAGGAGTAGTTTGTCTGACCATAAATAGATACAAAGAATAGTTTGTGTTACATTTTATTTTAGAGTTCAAATATTACTATTATCCATTGGTAGATGTCATCTCATTTCTCCATTTTGAAAATCAACAAATAATTTGTGATGCCTTTATCAGAAAAACTGTCAATTTTTACTTATAAAAATACATATACTAATAAAATATTGTCATTATTACCCCCTTTCCAGTCCTTTCATATAACTGCAGGAATGTAAAATTCAACTTGAATTGCCATATTTTAAAAAATAAATACAGATTACTGATTTTGTAACTTTGGAACCTATTGAAGGCTTGCATCTTCCAGGAAAAGGCTCAGACAATAAATTGTGGTAAATTTTGGTCAATTGTAGCTCTTTACAAAGTAGCAGCTACCCAGATCAATTCACAATAACTAAGCTATGCAACCAACCTAGGTGCCCTTCAACAGATGAGTGGATAAAGAAAATGTGGTACATATACACGATAGAATATTACTCAGTCATAAAGAAGAATGAAATTATGACATTCGCTGGTAAATGGATGAAACTAGAGACTATCATGCTAAGGGAAATAAGCCAATCCCAAAAGAACCAAAGGCTGAATGTTCTGTGGATGCTAACTCACAATACGTGGGGGAAGAATAGAAGTTCACTGGATTAGACAAAAGGGAATGAAGGGAAGGGAGGGGAGATGGGAATAGGAAAGACAGTAGAATGAATTGGACATGACTTTTCTATGTTCATATGTGAATACACGACCACTGTCACTCCACATCATGTACAGTCACAAAAACGAAAAGTTATACTCCATGCATGTGTGATATGCCAAAATACATTCTACTGTCATGTATAAATAGAAAAGTAGCACCTCCCCTCCACCACTCCTTAGCTTCACAGCAGGCAGCTGTGCATGTGGTTCGGGAGCAGCTTGCACACAGCTTGTGGGAGCCACAGTAAGCAAATGCCCCTGTCCTCCAAAGTCTGGGGATCTGTGTTCTGCTTTGGTTGCTGTTTCTAATCACCTGGGTCTAGACAGAGAGCACAGCCACTGGTGTTTCACCTCCCAGTTTTATTGCAAGTCCCTCTCCCTCTGGCTGACATCACCTCCAAAGGGATTGAAAGAGCTGTTTTGTTTTTGTTTTTGTTTTTCTCCTCATCATTTTCCCTCTTCTTTCCCTTTGGGAAGACGACAGTGAAGACAAAGACACTCAAAAGCCACAGGATATACGGAGGATGTCAGACAGCTACTGCAGATATACAGGGGGCTGCACAGACTCAGAAAAGACTCTTGAGGACACTTTATGTTGACACCTCAGACAGCCTACAACAGTTGATCAAACACACAAAACCCCTCAAACAGCAAATCCTGAGGAAGGAAGAGGATCTGATTCCCAGAGCCATGAAAGGAGCAGTGGTTTGGGATGTTATTGGACTTAAGCTGGTATAAATTCAAATTAGAATGTTACAGCTTTACAGGCTGAATGTAATCACCATGATAACCACACACACGGCTAAAGGACATACACAAAAGGAAATGAGACAGAATTCAAACGAGAAATAAATCCAAACACTGTATTACAGAAATCAACTAAATACAAAAGCAGGCAGAACTGTAGGAAGAGAGGAATCAAAAAAAAAAAAAAAGAGAGAGAGAAAGAGAGAGCTGTAAAAACAAATAGCAAAAAATGACAGAATTATGTCTCTTTTTGTCGTAATTACTTTAAACATAAATGGATTAAACTCTCCAATCAGAAGACACAAAAATGACAGGATAGATTAAAAATAAATATGGTCCAACTATATGCTGTCTCAAGAGACCCACTTTAGATCCAACGGCACAAAAAAACTGAAAGTAAAATGATGGATCCAAGATATTCTACACAAATTGTAGGCAAAAAGGTAGCTCTACTAATACAGCTGAAGTAAATGAAAACAGGACACAAAAAAGACATAATAAATTAATATTGGATAGGACAACCAGACTAAAATTAGGAAACAGAACTTAAACAACACAATAAACCAACCATATCTAACATACATATACAGAGTGCTCTATCCAAAACAATTAAATACACATTCTTCCCTTTGAATGCACATGGGACATTTTTCATTACAGACAACATTAGGCCATAAATGAAATCCCAATGACCTTAGAATTATAGATATAATACCTAGTGTCCTCTCAAACCATGACAAGGTAAAGTTAGAAATCAATAGCAGAAGGAAAACTAACAAATTTGTGGAAATTAAATGCCCTTATTCACAGGATCAAAGAGAAAATAACAAGAAAAATTAGAGACTACTTAAAGATGAAGGGAAATGAAGACATAACATACCAAAATCTATGGGATATCATGAAGGCAGAGCTAAGGGGGAAATGTATAGCCATATGTATTTTCATTGGGAAAAAAAAATCCAAAACTCCTATCAACAACATAAATTTATTACTTAAAAAGCTAGAAAAAGTAGACCAAACTAAACCTAAAGCTATCAGAAGAAAAGAAATAATAGTGATGGGAGCCAAGATAAATAAAATAGAGAAGAGCAAAATAGAGAAAATAATAAAAACCAAAGTTGGTTCTTTGGAAAGATCAACAAAACTGATGAAACTTTAGTTAGATGGACTAAGAAAATAAGAAGTCTTCTCTCTAGAAGACTTAATTATTTCTTGGGAGGCTGAGGCAGGAGGACGGTGAGTTCAAAGCCAGCCTCAGCAAAAGTGAGGTGCTAAGCAACTCAATGAGACCCTGTCTCTAAATAAAATACAAAATGGGCTGAGGATGATGTGGCTCAGTGGTCAAATGTACCTGGGTTCAAACTTGGGTACCTTCCCCCCAAAATCAGAAATGATGGTGCATACAGTGATGCCAATTCTACAGGAATAAAAAGAATTTTAAAAAAATACTATAAATAATTGTGTGCCAACAATTTGGATAACCTAGGCAAAATGTAAAAATTCCTAGAAACAACAAACTTACCAATACTAAACCATGAACAAATAAAAATCTGGATAAATCCTTATTAAGGATATTGAATCTGTAATTTTAACATCTCAAAAGAAAAACCCTGTACCTGATATCTTCACTAAAGAATTCTGTCAAACTTTTTTTTTTTTTAAAAAAACGAATACCTTCTCAAACTTTCCCAAAATATTGAAGAGGAGGGAACACTTTTTAACTTGTTCTATAAGGCCAGAATTATTAATGCCAAGATAAAAGATAGTACAAAAAAAAAAGAAAAACTATTAGCCAATATCCTTATGAACACTGATGCACAAATTCTCAACAAAATATGAGCAAACTGAGTTCAGCAGCATATTGAAAGGATGATACCACATGACCAAGTGGGGTTTATTCCTGGAACACAAGGAATGGTTTCAGATATGTAGATTAATTAATATAGTATGCCACATTAACAAAATGAAGGGGGTATTTGCATGATCATATTTATTGATGCATAAAAAGCATTTGACCAAATTTAGCACCCTTTCATAATAAAAAAATCAATAAAATGAAATTTAAAAAAACTAACTAAAATAATAAGAAGCCGTATATGAAAAATCTACGGTGAATATCAAAATTCAATGGTAGAAGATTGAGAGATATTTCCTCTAAGATCAGGAAGAAGGCAAATATGTTTGTTTTCACAAATTATATTCAACATAGTACTGGAAGTCCTAGCCAGAAGCAAGAAAGAAAAGTCATTCAAATTAGAGAGAACAAAGTAAAATCATTTCTGTTTACAGATGATATGATCTTATAGTATAGAAAACCCTAAAGATTCCACTGAAAACCATATTAGAACTAAACAATGAATTTAGCAATGTAGCAAGTTACAAGTAGACATGCAAAAATCATCTGCATTTCTATACAACAAAAATGAACAATTAAAAAATAAAATTAAGAAAACAATTCTATTTTTAATATCATCAGAAAGAATAAAATACTTAGAAATGAACTGAAAGGTGAAAGACTTGTACAATGAAATCTACAAAACACTACTGAAAAAATTTTGAAGACACAAATAAATGGAAACATCCCATGTTCATGGATTGAAAGACTTAATTTGGTTAAAATGTGACTACCACCCAAAGCAATCTACAGATTTAATGTAATTCCTATCAAAATAACATTTTTTGCAGAAATAAAAGTCCATCCTAGAATTCATGTGAAATCTCATGGGATCCAGAATAGCCCAAACAATCCTGAAAAAGAAGAACTAAGGAGGATTCACATTTTTTTAAAATCTCAAATCTTAGTAAAAAGCTATAGTAATTTAGACAATGTGGTAGTGGCATAAGACAGACAGACACATAGATGGAACCAGAGAATCCAGGGATAAACACTCCCATATGTGGCAAAAAAAAAAAAAAAAAAAAATTCAACAAAATCATTCAATACAAAAAACACATATTTCCAACAAATGGTGCTCAGACAACTGGTTATGTACTCTAAAACAAAGATGTAACCTTACCTGATACTATTTATGAAAATTAACTCAAAATGGGTATATGACCTTAATATTAGACCTAAACCTATAAAACTGTTGGAAGGAAATATATGGCAAAGCCTTTATGACATCATAATTTACAATGACTTCTTAGATATAATACCAAAGGCAAAAACAATTAAAAAAATTGACTTGCTAAAAATTTTAATTTTTTTTTCAAATATATTTTTTACTTGTAAATGGACACAATTCCTTTATTTTATTTATTTTTATGTAGTACTAAGGATCAAACCCAGTGCCTCACACATGCTAGGCAAGTGCTCTACCACTGAGCCACAACGCCAGCCCATAATTTAAAATTTTTGGAAGACACTATAAGAAAAAAATGGCAACACACAAAATGGAAGAAAATATTTTCAAATCATGTATCTGAAATGGGATTAATATCCAGAATATATTAAGAATTTCTAAATCTCAACAACAATAACAAAAACTTGAAAATGGGCAAAATACTTAAATGGACATTTCTCCAAGGAAATTTTAAAAACAATATATCCCTGGTGCTGGAGACAGTGTAGGAGCAGATATAAAATTTTTAGAAAAATTTTATCACATGAAATTTGAATAAAATTTCTTTCAAATGTATATGTCCTACAAGCTAGCAATTCCTTGTCAAAGAATTTATCTTAAGAAATGATCTAAACTCTGGGTAGGCATGTTTAACCTGATATGCTCCTATTTTAAAATGATTAAAAATAAAGCCTTTTAAAAATATGAATGTTAATAGTAGATGGATTTCTTGATTTTTACTCTCACATAGTAGAATACTATATAACCATCTTAAATGATATTGCGGAACTTCATTTACTCACTTAGGAAACTAATCATGTTATAATGTTATGTTTTCAAATATAATAGAATGATACATATCATCTTGATACCCTGTAGCACTTCAGGAGCCATAAACCACTGGGCATATATACTCTGTGAAAACATTTTGTTAGGAAAAGTATCTGATGTGCATAGACAGGGGTCATCCCTGGAAAACTGAGTTATAACTGATTTTAATTTCCTGGAATACTTATGAACTTACTGGGAGGAAAATAGATTAATAAAACAATACATTAACAAATATTTAAGCCTGCTTATAAATGATGCTGGCACATTGAAAGTGATTTGATTGGATTTAATAAAGAAATGATTTCTTTTTACCCAACAAGATTAAAAAAAAAAATCTATGACTCCTAAAATGAAGTTTAACTAAAATTTCCATTTTTTAAACCAGACTAGTATGAATCCTAAAAATGTCATCAATATATCTCTTGGGGGCGGGGGTTACTTGGGTTTTAGCCCAGTGGTAGAGCACTTGCCTAGCACATGTGAGACCCTGGGTTCAATCCTCAGCACCACATAACAATAAATAAATAAAGCAAAGGTATTGTGTCCATCTACAACTAAAAACACAATAAAAAGAAAGCAACTGAATGGATGCTTGTGTGGAATGTGGGTATCCGTGGAATGTGGATATCCACACTTTAATGCATATATGTATGTGTGTATGTGTGTGTGTGTGTGTGTGTGTGTGTGTGTGTGTGTGTATATATATATATATATATATATATATATATATATATATATATATATCTTGGTTTTGGTCCATGGTTGTGTATTCATTTCTACATCTGCATATTTATACTATGCATACAACACACACACACACAAAACCATATTTCAAAATAATGATTTATAAAGAATTTGTAAAGTAGTTTTACTCCTAAAGGTGTACTGAATAATGGTTCTTAGATTTAAGCCATAAGTCAGTTACTATTAGTCTAGAAGAGGGGTATGAATCTCCAGCAAGAAAAGTCTATACACTTCTCCAACATCATTGTCACATACACAACAGCCATTGTCCACTTGGTCCTCACTAAGAGAATCCCACTTCTGTTCAGGTATTGGATAGCCTTATGCTTCAGGAGGGTTGGGTCCCCCCAGACTAAACAAGTAAAAACTGATTTAAGCCAATTGTGGTAATTTTATTCATGTTACCAGTTCTTGTTTCAAAAATGAACTATTGAAATTCTTGTCAGAGTCCCATGAGTGAAGTCCACCAAGGGAGCAGGCAAAGATTTTCTTGCTTTTAAAGATGGACCCAAGGAAGTACCAAGTCTCCTTCCCCTACGCCAGACTTGGTGCTGTTGCATATTGTGGTAACACACGCACTGTGACCTCAAGTCAAGTGTAGCTTTTACAGTGAAGATGAAAGAATGGAAAGACAGAGAAAGTTAGGTCCTGGATGAGGTTACTGAATGACTAAATTATCAATCTCTAGAACCTTCCTACCTCTGGACTTTTACCAGTTGAGAGAATGCTTTTTCCTTAATGTTTAAGTCACATTAGTTTAAATTGTCTGTCATATGCAGCAAGTGCCCTGCCACTGAGCCACCCAGCAGCCCTAATTTTATCAATTTTAATGAGGAAAATTCTAATGGATTTTGTTCCAACTCAAGACATTGGAATAATTTCACAGGTTGAAAAATCCATCAATCAAACAATGAAAACAAATTCAAATAAGGAACAACATGATAATAAATACAAATACAATTTGCACAAAAAAAATGTAAGGTAATGAAGGTTTATTGTACTCATCAAAGGTGATAACTGGTGGTCATTGGAAAAAGAGTTAAAAGTGTTGCATCTAAAAGTGTCCAAAGAAAGGGATTCTGAAACAGAGTAGTATACCAGAAGTTGGCCAAGGAGTGACCCTGAGATCAGCACATTGTGGAAGGGAAGGAAAGGAAACAAACCGGGCACAGTGGTCTCAGTGAAGTTCTCAGCCAATGCCAGGACTGGCTCTGGAATTGGGAAGGCCCCTCCAACTTGTCTGCAGTGGAGTGAAGAGGCTAGAATTTGACAGCTTCATCTGGATCATTCATGGGGTTTCAGGTTGCCACCAGGAATACCTGTCCAGGTGGTTCTCTTTAACTTAGGGCAATTTGCAGAGAGGCCCACACACTGAAAGCTATCAGTGGATTGCACCTGAATACCAAGCAATACTTCTTCAGTACCTGAGGGAAGCCTATACTGTTTGATAGCCTCTGCTATGGTGGGGCCTTTTTTGGATGCCATCTCATTGAAAAAGTCATTGCCTGTTCCTGTATGCTGAAGGGTTGATCCTATGTTTTCTTCTAGGAGTTGCATGGTTTATCATCTGTTTCCTAGGTCTTTG
This sequence comes from Callospermophilus lateralis, assembly GCF_048772815.1. Lineage (NCBI taxonomy): Eukaryota > Metazoa > Chordata > Mammalia > Rodentia > Sciuridae > Callospermophilus > Callospermophilus lateralis. The sequence continues at coordinate 183,786,258 of NC_135305.1, read as the reverse complement.
ATTCATTTTGAGTTGATTTTTGTGCAGGGTGAGAGACAAAGGTCTAGTCTCATTCTTTTAGGTATGGAGATACGGCAGGGCCTTTTATGGAAAGTGGTTAAGAGTCAGGTAGTTGACTACCACGTGCACATTCAATGTCAAATCATACATCCTGGTCTTGAAGCTTTTTTCTTTAAAACCTTAACCAATCCCCCAGGGGGGAAAAAAAGGAAAAGTTGAACTTTGGAACACATCATAAAAAGTGCTAGGTCTGCCTCTTTTTTAATCAACTTATATACTTGAAGTAAAAGTAAAGGGATAATCCAAACATGGCATGAAATTCAAGTTCATTCTATATTACGTTCTTTGACTAGTCATTGTTGTGATGATTAAATTAATGAGGATGGCTTTATCTGAATAATAATGTGAAAAAAATCATTCCTCATAACATATTTACCTTGGGGACTTGAAAGTTTAAAAAGTTGTTGTTTAAAAAAAAAGTAATTATTTTTAAGTCCTTTGGGTATAGACCAAGGAGTGGGATAGCTGGGTCAAATGGTGGTTCCATTCCCAGTTTTCCAAGTATGGAGAATCGACTTACAAACAGCATACTACGGGGACATGGCCACATCAATATGTATAGCAGCCCAATTCACAATAGCTAAACTGTGGGACCAACCTAGATGCCCTTCAACAGATGAATGGAAAAAGAAAATGTGATCTACGACATAGATCAAATTGTGTATATATATATCATACATTTCTATACTATATATATATGTGTGTGTGTGTGTGTGTGTGTGTGTGTGTGTACACACACATATACAATGGAATATTATTCAACATTAAAATAGAATAAAATCATGTCATTTGCAGGTAAATGAATAAATGAATGGAGTTGGAGAATATAATGCTAAGTGAAGTTAGCCAATCCCCAAAAAACAAATGCCGAATGTTTTCTCTGATTTAAGGATGCTGATTCATAATGGGGGTTGGGGAAGCATGGAAGGATTAGATGAACTCTAGATAGGGCAAAGGGGAATGGAGGGGGCACAGGGGTAAAAAAAAATAATGGAATGAGATGGACATCATTACCCTAAGTACATGTACGAAGACATGAATGATTGTGACTCTACTTTGTGTATAAGCAGAGATATGAAAAATTGTGTTCTACATGTGTAATATGAATTATAATGCTGTCATATATAACAAATTTTAATTTAAAAAAGGAATTGTTTGATAAATAGGATAAGTTTTTAAGTGTTGTTGTGGTGAAGATAAGTGAATAATTGTAATTTGTAGTAAGTTTGTATATAATGTATCCTAACCACATATCACAAAGTATACCTTCCAATTTTAAGATGATCAAATTTTCTTAATTTTTTTTGGCTGTTTATAAATCATCATCCACTTCCATGTGGATAATATTGAAGTTTCAGTGTAAAGTGCTACCTTGGAAGTAGTCATTTGAGTTGGCCATTTGGAAAGTTGTCCTTCTGTGGGTTTCTTAAGCAGAAAGATACCTTCAAATACAGCATCATTAGGTTCAGTCTATGACAAAATCAATATATTTAGCTTATGTTATCTTGATATTGAATACTGCAATCCCCCATCTATCCCAAAAGAAGATCATGGAAAGCCAAAAAATGATGATTTGGAGGGGAAAAAGTCACTTGCTCAACTACAAATGTCTCTGTTCTGGTATCACAGGCTCAAGCTCTGAATGACCCACTATCCACAGTGCTTTGCAAATCCAGAGCCTTCTGGTGACCTGCCTCCTATGACACAGATCAAATGGTTAACTACCCTTGGAAAAGGGCTGGCTGAGACAAGAACATGAAGACCAGCGTCTGGACACCAAGATTATAGAAAGAATGTTGGAGAGAATTTGCATGACAGCCCTTAGCCCTATACCCGAAAGATGCCATCTCCCTTTCACAGGACAGTCAAGCTCATCAGGGAGGCAACCTCTAGCAGCTAATTGGTATTACAGTGCTTTTGAGCTGTGACCTAAAAAAAAGGGGGAAGATGTAAAAGCCAAATAAAGTGACATAAAGAAATTCCCATCCTGGTCCTGCGGTTGTCTGGCGAGCCATTTCTATACAGTATGCACATAAACAGCTCTTCTTGGGCGGTGGTTTAATGTCTCTATACCTTCAATTGCAATTACACTGAATGGAGCCGCAACAAATCTTCGTAATGCCAATCTCATCTTTCCACCTCATTGACAGCTCAGGAAATGCATCTGAAATTCATAGTAGCCTCATAGCCTATGGCAAGAGAAATCCATGCTGCTAAAATTTTATTTTAGAATTCAAGCTGGTTTTCCTCAGTTTAGGATGCTCCGTTTTTTAATCTTTTGCTGCCTACCACACTGTATCAAAATAACCAGCCAATATTGTTCAACTGTCAGGGGCCTCAGCTGCCTCTGAATTTTATCAGTACAAATAAATACTGGAACATGTTAAAAATAATCCCAATAGATTGGAGCTAACATTAATAGAATTAAGAGCAGACAGGGGGAAATGTGTATAAACTTTGACTTGACAGCCACCCCTTCCTTTGCTGACTTTAAAAAAAAAAAAAAAGGTTGAATAGATATTCAGACTGATTTAATGTTTAGTCTGATAGGGATGCTAGGCTGGGTCCCAAATTTGTGCAATGTTCAAAGAGAGAGAGAGAGATTTTAAAATCCCAGAAAAAGAGATATTTCCAAATTAATGGCATTGCCCGAATGCCTTGGCTCCCTGCACCCCACCAGGAAGGTTTATTATTTTCTGGTAAAATGTTGCTCGGATGGGGAGTGGTAGTCAGCGATGCGTCAGAGCTGCTCTTTGAACACATTAAAAAGCTGAATGCACAACAAAGAACAGATGTTCCAGCATGCCTTATTTATGCACCCATCAGCAATCTTCCAGTGACCACAAAACACAGCCTTTTTTCCCCCCTCCTCCTCTCCATAATATTATTTTCTGATAAACTCACCCTCTTTATTAATTTATTTATTTTTGGCCCCAACTGAACTCCTGGGTAATTGTCTATGTGTGTGTGCACAAGTGTGCCTGCGTGTGTGTATGTGTGTGTGTGTGTGTGAGTGTGTGTGTGTGTGTGTGTGATTTGAAAGTCTGCCTCCATCAAAGCTGAATTCTATTGAACTGTGGAACAGGTGTGGATTCTGCAATTAGATCACATTTCAGAGAGAGAGACACTGAGGGTAATAATGGCGGTGAATTCTTCACAGTCGAATGCAGCACCATAGCGACCAGCCACAATGAAGGGGAAGAGGTATTAGTATTAGGGGTGATTATTTTTAGTTTATGGGATCATCGGATTGCATACAGCCATAAGGCACTGGGAACGTGTGTTTGGGGCTCACCAGCTGTAAGGCAAACTTGTTTTACTGGCACTTATCTGAAATGCCCCACTCGCCCACCCTCTCTGCGCACAATTGGAATGGAAGTAGCGATTAGGAAGTGAGATATAATGCAGATTAAATGTTATGATGGACCAAGATCCTGTTGGGTTATTAAAGCCCATTTGCTGTTGCTGGTTTTAAAGGCATAGCACCTTTATTTAAACCTCTAGCTTCGGATCTCTTTGCTTTAAAAGATGGGAAGGTGAAAGAGCGAGGAGGAGGCTTAGGTGTAGGAAAAGAATTTAGAATCTAAAGAGGAGCAAGAATGTATCCTCTTCCTACACAGGAAAGCTGCTTTTTTCAGTGAGTGAATCTAATCTGTGACCTCAATTTGAGCTTCAGAAAAACATGATACATTAATACGGAAAATACTCTCCCCCACAAATTGATTTAATAGACTGAAAGCAAATAGTACAAGCAATTCTCACAACAATATCTGGTCAATTTGGGGACTTCCAGCTCTAAGTGATAATTCCCTAATATATTTTACGTATTTTCCATGAAGTAGGAAATACGTGGGACCAAACTCGGTGGTGTAAAAATCAGCCCTTGGGAGAGTTCCAGCTGTTCCCTGGGGCATCTCTGAATGGTGCTGTAGGCTGGCTGGCAGCAGCTGCTGTCCCTGAAAGAATAAAGGAAACCAGACAACGGAGGGAAGAGGTTTACACAAAATGAAATCAGAAGCATCCTATGGACACACCAGAGATCTGGGCCCTAGGAAGAGGTGTAGGTAGCTCAGAATGATATAGATCCCCGTATCCCATGGGCACAGGCCTGGAAGCTCAGGATGTGAACTTCCATTCTTTGTCCAGCAGTCTTTGAACCCTGGATGGCTCATGGTTCTGGGATCAGCATCATGGGATCTGGAATCACAGCCAACATATTGTCAAGGCCAGAATTTGTTTTCTGGTGCCAAAATGAGCTCTTCTGATTAAAAAAAAAAAAAAAAAGTCTGAGTGATGGGAAATGGTTTTGTTGTCCATAATGCTACTGCATACTGAAGAAGTCTGTTACCAGGACAGGAAGTTTATGTTTTGGATAGGTGGCCTAACCAAGATTCCTGGCAGAAAAGCTGCATTTTATGGAAAAGAAACAGCAAAGCAAAAGAGATGGCAGATGAATCCAATAAGAAAAAAATTGTGGCTTTTCTGCTAGCAATGGACCCATTAATTCTCCAGTCACCAAATTTTGTTCTACATTTGTTATTTCTCTCTCAATTAGGTAAAATAGTTCCCATCTTCTGAACCACCTGAATCTTGCCACATTGGTCCTGAACTTGGGTAAATCACTTCCCATCTCTGGTGAAATGAGGGGTGGGACCAGGGGTGGGATTTCACAAAGATAAGCAACATTTATGAAATAAACGTTAGCTAACAATTGGAGGAGCTGCCTTCAAATATGGGAGTGGGGTCTGGAGAACCACACACTCAGCTCTCATTCTTCTCCTTCATGGGGCCTGCACTGCCTCCACTTAAATCCAGTGCTGCTCAGAACTAGACATAAAATGTCTGAGCTACATGTCATTGAATATCCCTTCCAAAAGAAAGTGTGACTGAATGTATGCATCATCCCCAAAGCATTGCTAGGTGGATAGTAGGGGGGTTGTGGCAAGGAGATGCTATGCTAGTAACCGCACCCAGCAACACCCAAGATGGCAGCTGCAGGCTCTAGGAGCACAACTGAGCAGACTCAGACTCACCTCTGAGGAGATATTTTGTGTCCGTGAGGTCAGGCACCAATTGGATAGCTCCTCTTCACTATTTTGTTTAAAGTGACTTACTGTCTCTGTTGTCCTGAAATCACAGGTTTTCCCTCCCCCCCCCCCTTTTTTTCCTAACTGGCATTGGAACACAAGTGTTCAATGAGATATGTACCTTTCTGTTGTTTTGGCTGTCACTCATCATCATTCACTGTGGTAGCCATATTGATAGTCTAACAATGAGCTGGGGTTGCTATAGAGTGTTAGTCTCATCATTTTTCTCATCCAAGTTCCTTATAACTTCAGTTTTACTCTGGGGCTTATTCAATCATCATGTTGAGTATTTACCTTTAAATCTTTGAATATATTCTCTTAGGATTTCTATTGTTTTCAAACAGCCTTTCAAAATAAAATAGAATAAAATGCAGTCAAATCTTTCCCATATTGGCTCTGTAACAAGGTCTTTCTTAGCCAAAGTAACAGGAGAGAAATGGCAATATTACTTATAGTTATTGACATGGTGACGACTCCTTTGCAGATGTTATAATGTCAATGTTTTGTGGGCAAATTTGCATTATTGCTTTAACATGCATTGATACACCGTGCCATTTAGTCATCTGAGTGAACACTTACAAGAGTCATTGGTGCCCTGTGTTGGCAGATTGTAGGAGCTATTGCCTGCAAGCTATGGAAACGAAAAAGTCACAGCATAGAATTCTGATCAAAAGCTTGACATTATGGATACCAATGAGGTACAAATCATAGCCCATGAAACAAGAATCCAGTAGTTCTTTGGTAATTGATGTGGCAACAAATCAGTAATGGAATTAGCTTAGAATCACATTCTTTGGTAACGAAAGTTGCATTGATAAAAGAATAAGTGATTTGATTAAAATGCAAAGAAACATCCTTTTTGTAAAATAAAAATCTTCACCTAAATTTAAGTAAGCCTACTCCCTCTTCCCAAAGATCAAAGACCTAACGATAAAGTAACAAAGTATGCTTGCAGTGCCAACTGAATGCATAACAAACTAAATGGCACGTTATAGGCAAGTATCTTTCAAATGGATCCAAATTGGAATTTTCAAATGGTGCCCTGGACACTGTATTTCACTTCCCTCAATCATGGGAGAGAGCATCAACTTTGACGTGTTTTACATTGGGCCAAATACATCAACCTAAATACAAGGTATCGATTGCATGTAATTAGCCTTTGACCTCAAGTTCTTAAATTATAGTAAGCTATTTCATGCCTACACACTGAGAGAAAATCAACAAAATAAGTCGTAAGACATTTGGCCAAAAGGTATGTAAATAAATGCAAATTTTCCTTCTGGCTTGTAGTGTGTTTAATAAATTATATTGGTGACCCTCATGGGTCATACTTACTGACAGCCATCACTCCAGAACTTATTTCCAATCACTGGCAATATAGTTGCTAAGGAGCTATTTTTTTCTCTTAAAATATATGTAGAGGAAAAAATGGGAAATTTCTATATTAATGACATGATAATGACATTGTGAAAATAAAATGGTGATGACATATCCACTATGGGAATAATATGTCCTCAGGCTAACAAAAGCAGCTTACCTGTTTAACTCATTAGAGTGTTCTATAAACATATTTGAAATGAGCAAGCCAGTTCATCCAGAAATAAAACCATGCTATATTTTCTTTTATGTACATGAAGAGAGAAGATGCTAATTGCTCACCTACAATCTGCCTAAAAAAAACTCATAGAAATACATCTACAATAAAATCAGAACAATATCATTTCCAGTACCTGCATGATATTCATTGTGGGTGAATTATCCCAAAAGACTTTTTAAAAGAAAATGGAGTTCCAATTCTATGTTTGCCATTAATTGGTGACAAAGTTGGGCAACCACTTCCAAGTTCCTCAGTTCCCCTTCGTCAAAGACTCAAGACCAATTATTTAAGTGGAGTGTAAAGTGGGTAGGTGTGAGTTAAAAAACTTTGGAATTACACAGATAAAAGGTTTCCTCTCATGGAATTCCATTATTATTAATATTATTGCCATCATCATTATTTATGCTCCCAGCACACGTAGTGTGAAAATGTGTTATTCGCGTAACTGCTATGCCCTCACCATGTCATTTGCAAAATCACCATGTTCTTCTCACAGAAATGTCACTGAAATGTCATTTTTACAATAGCTGCATTATGAATCTGCTATAACTTGAATTGCTTTACAATGAAAATGCAATTTCTTAGCAATTAAAATTATTCCACCCACCCCAGTCAAATAATAGAAAATCGCCTCCCTGTCCAATGTTGCCTATAGTGCACTGCAGAATACTGCAAATTGAACAGAGCATGACTTCCCACGTGCTAGGGAAGGACTATGTCCTAGCCATACCAGTGCTGATCTGAACTAGTGTGGCATGTTACTAAAATTCTTGCAAGATTTGAAGATTGTGCTCAGATTCTGAGTTTACCCAGGACCTGATCACATCTGACTTTGAAGATATAATGATACTAGATCAAGGTGTATAAGAAACCAATGTCAGCTGCTATTATGAGAAGAAATTATTTTTATAAATGCAAGTCATTAACATTAAGCTTATTTAAATCCCCTTCTGGTATTAATTGAAAGTTTATTTTCTTAATAGCAACCTCTCACAAACTGTTCACTTGACATGCATTAGTATCATCATTAATAAGAATGTAGCAATGTTCAAAGCATAACAAGTTATCAGCATGCTCAAAGGGGGAATTGTTAATGGAGGTAAGGTCATGTTTGGAGAGATTTTTAAAGGCTCACTTTAAGCCCTCATTCACTTGTTTTCAAATGAAATCCTACATGGAAACCCAAGATTCAAGAGGCTGAAATGTAGGGCAGCAGAGGTTATTTAGAATTAGAGTCTGGGCCCTGGAAGTAACAGAAAATACATGTTTACAAATAAACCCTACTACATTGAAAAATAAAGAGAAGGGGTTGTCATGGGATAAACCTAAGTATAAATAACTAGGAAAATGTAGGAACATGGCATTTTGGCTTCTCTCCCTGACCCTAATTTGAATTGAGCAGTCGAGGCTGGCACTAACTTTCAGTATCAAAACCAGAGTCCTCTGAGAGGCTACAAGGTATGTTTAAACAGAAAAATGAGCTCTCAATAAAAAATTCACAAACATTTAGAAATCCAACAGAAAGATGAACAAACAGAAGAATTAACTCTTGAGGAAATAAAGCTAACAATTTTTTTTTTAAAACGGAGGGGCTTTAAAATACATTATATTGGCTATCCTTGGAGAGGTTCCAAAAGATATTACCAATATGAAATAACTCTAAAAATACAAAGCATTAACATTAAAATTCCAATATTATATAGGGGAGGGCAAATTAGTGAGCAATGAGATCAAAATTAAAGAATGGAGACTTCAGATTAACTAGCTTTTAAATACCTAATACAAGAATGAAGCTTTCAGACAAATGTTGATCTTCATTATATGTTTAATCTAAAAATGACCAAACTCATAGATGCAGAGAATATAATGGTAGTTACCAAGAGGCTGGAGGTGGAGGTGGGCTCAGATAAGGGGAAATACTGGTCAAGGGTAGAATGTTCCAGTTAAGACAGGAGGAATTAGTTCCAGTGAGCTATTACACAGTAAGGTGACTATGCTCTATAAAAATGTGTATTTTGAAATTACTCAAAAAGTGAAATCTGAATCGTTTCCAAAGAAACTATAAGGATGTAAGGTGTGGGTATGTTGATTAGCCTGACTTGCTCATTCCACAACATATACATGTTTTAAAACAGCACAGTGCACCCTATAAATATGTATAATTATATTTGTCAATTTAAAAAAAAGAATAATACTTCCAGAGGGTGTTTGGGCAGATAAATATGGAAACAAAATCAGATTGAAGTCTGAGTTCTCCTTGGCAAAAGCAGATACTAGAACAGAATATAAGCTTAAAGTTTTGAGAGAAAATTGGTTTGTAGATAAGTCCTACCTAGCAAAACTAGCATTTAGTAAGAAGGCAGAATAAAAACAATTTTATCACCTACAGATCACCTCACAAAAGAAACATCTTCTAACAAAGGGGGAAAAAAAAGCGAGTCCCAAAAGAGTAAAATGTTAGATATATGAAATGAAAGTGAACAAAGAAAACAATCACATTCCTACTTAAATCAAAAGACATTTTGATATACATTGAAAATGTAATTAACAATCTGGAACTAAAATCCCAAATGATCTCAACATGGGAGGAATTGTAATAAAGATTCTGATTCTGGTTTTGATGTCTGACTGCTGACAGTCTCACCATTTCCCCATTCCCTTCTTTTCAGTATCTGAGAAAGCTTGCAAAAAGTGTAGATTGTCCCTCTGGTGATAGCAGGAAGTTCAAACCACACAAGCCTCCACCAGTATGCAGGAAAGCCTCACACCGGCACCAACCCTAGTCTCAATGAAAGCGGAACCAGTCCATTCCCTACCCTAAGCAGTATTTGGACCAGTGAGAGAGAACCCACCCCAGAGAGATTCCTTGTGAATAATAAACCTTTTCACATCATGTTGGTGGGCGCATGGTATAATCACTCTTGATGTCCAAACCAACTTTTGGGAGAGAGATCATGTCACCTCTACAGGGTGACCACAATGGGAGTGCAGAAAGAGATGGGAATAAATAAGGAGGAGGAAGGTATATAGATACTGGCTAACTCTGGAGACTAGTATTTTTTTAAAAAAAAAAAAAAGCAGTAAAACTATTTTTGTTTGCAAATTACAATTTTTAAATCAACATATTCAAATTATAAGTATTACTAAAGTCTTAGAAGCTGGAAGATTTAAATTCAAAATAAAGAGGAACAAACTGGAATAAAAATTCATCCAGTTCAAAAAGGAAAGAAAGCAAAAAGAAACAAAAAGAAGTATTTCTAAAATAGAAAAAAAATTCAAGAACAAGTCCATAAGGCAATAAATGTGGAGGAGTTAAAGCCTTTATTAACAACAAATGACTCTTAGGCTGAGGTAAAAAGAAAAGCTACCTCAAACAAACATACAAACAAAAACAAAGCTCCAAAGAAGAAGAAAAGCAAAGCTACCTCTGTACAGACAGATACCTTTTAAATGTTATTTAAAGGATCAAAGATAAGTTATGGATATAGATGTCCTGTGGCAAATTTTAGCAAGAAGATAATACTGTAATATTATATTAAATGAAACAAATTTAATAGCAAAGACATTAAAGAGGATGCTTTATTGTGACATAAGTAATAATATTCCAAAAAATCATCTTTATGCATATAATAATAAGACCTCATGATAAATTCCAAAGACTGTTTTTAAAAGAGGTTAAGAGCAAAGACCCTGGAGCCAATATACCTGAGTTAAAATGAGAGTCCTAGCATCCACATATCAGAGAGAACATTCAACCTTTGCTTTTTGGGGACTATCTTATTTCACTTAGCATAATAGTCTCCAGACCCATCAATTTACTGGCAAAAGTTATAAAGTCATTCTTGGTGGTGGGGAGAAGAAATAAAAACTCAATAGATTAGACAAAAGGGAATGAAGGCAAGGGAGGGGTAACAGGAATGAGAAAGACAGTGGAATGAATCAGACATAACTTTCCTATGTACACTTACACCAAAGTGAAACTCCACATCATGTCCAACCACAAGATGGGGATCCTAATTAAAATAAGATATACTCCATTTTGTGTATGTATGTATATGTGTGTGTGTGTGTGTATGTGTATATATATATATATATATATATATATATATATATATATATATATATATCAAGGTATAATCTACTGTCCTGTATAACTAAAAAGAAAAATGAAAATTGGAAATTAGTAGACCAGTCTGGGACATTTGTCTACTGTGGTTAGAGAAAGAAACACATACTTTGTGGTTCTCAAAATGATTAAAGGATTTTGTAAAATAAATAAATAAATAACAACAGTTCTACCCCCTTAGACTGAGATTTGGGGGAAGTTTTCTCACAGTGCCTCACTGTCTGTATTGGCAAGTGGGGGTGACTTGCACTTTATGAAGTCCCACTTCATGTACTTATCGGAAGGAAGAGACTCAAAGTCCCAGCTCTGTTAACCACCACTTTTCCCTCTTCACCTCCCTTTGTGAGAAATCCTCAGTCCCTGGGTGACTGAAGGAGAATTCATCACCATTCTTTGGATGAGCACACTTGCTCTTACGACCATAAGGCCTGAAGGAAGTTATACTATTCTTCTAAGTAGTTGGAACAAAATATTTTTGTTTTGCTTTTTTTTTTTTTTTTTTTTTTTTTTACAATGTACAGGGTACAATAAAGAAAAGATAATTCATGGCTACTTTTGGCATCTGGGCTCTGGTTAAAAGCCCTTGTTCCATATGTTACTCTGCTGGTGAAGATTTGCAGCAGTGATTGCTAGATTTTGAGGAACAAGCAAGGTAAAATCAAAGTTGTTTTATGTAAAACGAAGGAAACTCAATTTTGACAAGATGCAAAGAAATCTCACTCAAATATCTTCTTTTAAAATTAGGTAAGATCTGTGGAATGACAGCAGAACTGGAGGTGGAAATAAAAACTGCACTAGAAGAAGCGAAAGTCTGAAAGAATATTCTCCTGTTTGTGGATGTAAGAGAACAGTGACTTAAGATTTCCATGGAAGCAAAAATAACTGATCCAAAATCAATAGTGAAGGGCAATCCAACAACCAAGATTTTGGAGAACTTAAAGGCAGAAACAGAAAGAATTGTGTAGGCTCCAAAATTTTTATAAAGGAAGATTTAGGATATTTAGGGATGACAATCTGGTTGAAAGGGGAGGCCAAGAGATTTGTCGAAAAGCTGTGTTTGCAGAGCAAGCACATGGTTTTTTAATTGGATTTCTGTTTATTTTTAGTGGCTGAGGGGGTGGGCTTGATGGTAGGGGTTGTGTGATGGTGGTGGGGGAGGACAAAGTGGTCACTGTTTTTGCCAGCAACCTTGATTTTGTAAACGAGATGGAAGGTAGAGTAAAAGTAACACATTGCTAACATAAATGCTTTTGTTATTTTTTTTCATATACAATATGTCTGATAAGTATGGAAGGAAACTAAATGCAGAAGTCAGTGGTAACAAGCTACCATGGATGCCTAAATATAAAGCAATTTTTTTTCCAAATTCTATATAAAAAGGAATCACTTGATATTCAAATGATATTAAGTCTCTTCATGATACAAGTATCCATCATTACTGTAATTTGAAAAACAAAGTCCAGATTATGAAAGGACATCATCCATAGAATATCTAAATTCAAGGAGTTAGTACAATAGGCAATGTCTTTCCTGGTGGTATCTGCCAGTCCCTAGTGGCCCACTGCCTTGTCTTAATGGGCCAAGCGCCATTGCAGGCCAAACACAGAGTCTGGGAGGTCATGCCAGAGACCATCACCTACAGCTCAGACCCCTGAAAGTTGAACCAGGAAAAATCTATCCTAAAAGAGGAGGTAGAAAAGATAATTGCCCATCTCAGCTTTGGATTTTTACTAAATAGAAAAAGATACATATCTCTCAGAATTGCCAACTACAGCACATTTATGCATGTTTGAGGCCATTTATGATAACTTTAAGCAGGAAATTTATTTAAAAGTTGTCACAGGTTAGTAGCAGCCATAGGCCATAAGCATAAATGAACACAAATACCCTATGACAAGTATTTTAATCCCAGATGTCAAAAAATTCCCATGTTCTAAGGAATATCAAATGATAAAAATTATACTACATAGAAGGAGGCAAAATACATCAAGTAAAAGTAAGTAGAAAAAAAATGGTGTAATCCAATACCCAAAGACCAAAGATCTGGAATTAGCACATACACAATATAAAATGAGTCCATTTTATATGTTTAAAGAAAACTTTAAAGGTAAGAATGTATAACAAAATTATAACAGTTTGTCAAAAAATAACGAAGCAGGTTTCAAAAAAGAAACAAACAGAAGTCCTTAAAATACAATAACTTAAATTAGAAATTAAAATTTAATTAACAGTTGCCCAGCAGATTAGGTATATTGAGAAGAGACTAACGAGCTAGAAGACAATTTAGAAGATACTATCCAGAATGTAGCCGAAGCAAAGTAGAGAACAGACTCAGAGACTACCCCAATGAGATCTAATTGGGGTTCTGAAAGATGCTAATATGGAAAACAGAGAGAGGTAGCATTGAAAGGTATAATGGCCGAGACTTTTCTAGAATGAATGGAAGGCAGCAGAATCAGAGTGTATAGATTCTTGACAGAATAAGTGGAAAAAAAATGTCTTCACTTCCATTCACCTACATTGAAGGTATTGAAACACTAAAGATAAAGAGATGATAAAAGCAGCCAAACAGATTCTGCGGAAGCACAACAATTAGAGTACCAGATGACTTCCCAACAGTAACAATGGAATCCACAGACACTTAAAAATATCTTCAAAGTGCCTGGTGTAAACCAACTGTTAGCTCAAAATTTCATATCTAGTTAAATTAACCTTCAAAAGCAATTGTTTAAAAAGTTTCACACATTAAAAAATTGTGCAAATCCATACGACCATGACCTTTTCATTCAGCTATCACTTTTCAATCCCCACTCCAGGGCAGCCAGGTTCTGATGCTTAGTTTGGTCAGAATCCTACTCTTCAGTGTGTTTTATGTACTCTTTTATGTAAGGTTTCTTTCAGCATAATGTTTTTGAGATTCTTTCATGTGTTGCATTAATATGTCACTCCTCATTATTGTTGAGTACTGTTAACAAGTGTTCTATTGTATGAATATTCTACTCTTTATCCACTTTCCTATTGATGGATACCTACATGGGCTGTTTCTAGTTTGGGGCAATTATAAGGAAAAATGTAAACATTTTTATACATGCCTTTTTGTGGATGCCAATTCTTTATGGAACATTTACAAAAGATCATTGTGTACTTTTTGCTACAGAACAAGTGCAACATAATTCAGTGAATCAATACCAAACACACATATTATCTGAATAACATAACTAAAGTTTAAACTAACTGAGTTAGTCAACTTTTGGTCCATGAGACCAAAATATCTGAGAAAAACAGATAAGATGAAGGGAAGATTTATTTGGAATCTCAGTCTCAGAGAGACTGCTCTCAATTCCTGGTTGACTGGCTCCCTTGCTTTGGGCCGAGGTAAGGCAGAACATCATGGTGGAAGGGTATGGTGGAAGAAAGTTGCTCACTTCATGACAGGTGAGAAACAGAGAGAGGAAGAAACCGAGGTCAAAATACAGTCCCCAAGGGCTTTCTCCCTCCCATTACCTCCTGCAATTTCTACCACTTCCCAATAATGTATTCAGCTCTGAATCCCTAATGAACCAATCCTCTAATGAGATCGGAGTCTTCATGATCCAATTACTTCCCAAATGCTCCAACTCTGAACATTGCTACACTAGGACTCAAACCCTCAGCACAGGAGTCTTTGTGGAACATTCCAGATCCAAACCATAGCACCAATAAAAAAGATAATTTAAAAAATATAGGGCTGGGGCTTCAGCTCAGTGGCAGGGCACTTGCCTACCACATGTGAGGCACTAGGCTCAATCCTCAGCACCACACAAAAATAAACAAATAAAATAAAGGCATTCTGTCCATCTACAACTAAAAAAAATTATATATATATATATATATACTTTTTTCTTTTTATTGCAAAGATGCCAACCACAGTACACATCAGTGCTTTACAGTGCTTTATTTGAGAGGGGATATGGGTAGGGATGAAGATGGTTCTCCCAATCCCAGAGAATGGCAACAGTCCTGGCTACTTCTGACAACTGAGATGTACTGGGTCTCTTGTCAGACCCTGGTCCAAAGGGGAAGACACTGGTTAGTCACAAAGTCAAAGTCTTGGGAGTGTCTCATAAGACTGGCTGTCGGCCTAGGAACCATACAGACACCTGGGGCAGACACCCTGCACATTCAGCATGAACTCTCCAAGATGAGGCTATACATGAGTTAATTACAAACAAGTCGTAATTATAAAAATCTGTATATACGCTTTAAAAACTGAGAATTGCCATCTATGTATCATAAGTGGCTAGACCAAAATATTAAAAATATTTAATATGGGATAAAATTATACATTTCTTTAATTCTTTACAAAAAATTAATATTTTTAAAGCATATATATGCTACTTTCCATTAGTAAGATCCAAGAAGAGAATGAGTAGCCCAACCTTTCTTAAGTCTCTGGAGGCCTCCAGCCATGAATAGCCTGGCCAGGGGACAATGCTCAGGGTTGGGTCAGGAACTGACCCACAGTGCAGAACAGAATGCTAAAACACAGCAGAAGAAGGAAGGTGTCTTTGGCTAAAACATTGGCATTAAATAAAAGAGGCAAAAAGGATGGAAACATGCAGTCCTGCCAGGCAGGCTGGGCAGAGCAGGGGCACAGGCAACCTTAAAATCTGGCTCCAAGAGTGGTGGCAACTGTATACCTGGATGGTATAAAGCTGCTTCAACTAGCTGGATGTGCCTCCTGGATCTGGCAGGGAGGGTGGCATGAAAAGAACAGGGAAGGGCAGGTGGAACACCTTGGCCACAGCCAACTCATCCAGCAACTAGAGTGGTTATAGTGCAAATGTTATAACCAAGTACGATGGACATGCTACCTGCTTGACTTAGGATCACACCGCAATGTGGGGCTAGAAGCAGGACCTTATCTTCTTTATCCTGATGCCTGTGTCCTCAGTCACAGGAAGAGCCCCAAATTTGGGGTTAAAGGAGAACCCATAATGAAAATTTCAAAAAACACAAATGATTTTTAAAACTGCATATTCCCATTTGAGATTAGCTAAAATAGCAGTCCATAAAGGACAATTTAGAGGCTTCAATGTATGTGTTAGTAAAAAAAGAAAGGTTGGAAAGTCAAGGAATCCAAACTAAGAAGATAAGAACAACAGAATAATTCAAAGAAAGTAAAAGGAAGGAAATTGTAACAATAAGTACAAAAATTAATGTAATTGAAAGCAAAGATATACTAGAGAAAAACAATAAAAGGTGAAGTTGGCACTTAGGAAAGATTCATAAAATTGACAGACTTTAGCAAGATTAAGAAAAAAGAGGAAGCATAAATATTACTAGCAATAAAAACTGAGCATAACCATCACAGATTAAATTTTGAATATATGAATATAAATGAAATTTGATAAAATGAATGTAAAACTTTTAAAAACTGAATAAATTCCATACAAAATACACACACACACACACACACACACACGAAATGTAAATCTAACCTAGAACACTTGACAAAACATACTTTGTCTCAAAATTTCTCTGCTAAAACCATAAGTTTATTAGTTATATTTCATTTTTTTCAAGTTATTAGGTAGATGAATAGAAAATAAAAATCCAGAAATTCCCGAACTGAAGGGTAGAACCTTGCAGCTACTTCTTATCTCCAGATGGCAAGATATTTTCAAATTTGCACACAGCCAAAGGCTGATTGTGGACATTAAAGCACAGCTTGAGAGAAAATATCCAGTCATGTCCTTACTGTCACACCTGTGCTAAGGCCTCTGACTGGATTCAGATGGTCTCCTACTCTAAGTTTTCCCATTCCTTGGCTTATACCCAGAGGACTTAGAAGTAGCATACTACAGTGATGCAGCCACATCAATGTTTATAGCAGCTCAGCTCACAATAGGCAAGCTATGGAATTAACCTAGGTGCCCTTCAACAGAGGAACAAATAAAGAAAATGTGGTATATATACACAAAGTAATATTACTCAGCCATAAAGAAGAAGGAAATTATGGCATTTGCTGGTAAATGGATGGAACTGGAACATGCTAGATAAAATAAGCCAGTCCCAAAAAAACAAAGACTAAATGTTCTCTCTGATATGTGGATGCTGACTCATTACAAGGGAGGGTGGGGAGGGGAAGTATAGCAGTTCATTTGGTTAGACAAAGCGGAATGAGGGAAGGGACTGTGGATGGGAACAGGAAAGACAGTAGAATGAATCTGGCATAATTTTCCTATACTCATATATGAATACACGACCTTTGTACTCCACATCATGTACAACCACAAGAACAGGAGCAAAATAGTAATGTGTTGCACTCCCTGTCTGTATAATAAGTCAAAATATACCCTACTGTCATGTATATCTAAAAACAAAAATAAAAAAATTTTAAAAGATGGCCTCCTATAAGCCCTTTCAAAAGGACATAATGGATGAGGAACTGAGACTGAGGCAAAATACAATAGAATTCTGATAAACTTAAAGAATCCATAATTATGTTTAGAGTTAAATCTTAATAATAAAACAATGTGCATCATTTTGCAGATGAATGGAACAATTTTAAAAAGTTATTTGAGAGAATTTTTTTTTTCCCAAAGCACCAACAGTCTGAGATTGTGATTGTTCATTACAAAAGAGTCTGTAACTGTTCAGTACAGCTTTTACAAACATTTTATTGGGAGGAAGTGGATTGAAAAAGTCCCTCTTAAGATGTGACTGAGCAAATGATGAAATATGAAGGATGATCCAAAGAGAACAGGGAGAACAACTGACCATAGAAAAGGTTCCCAGGAGCTGTGACCAGAGTCTAAATAAGAAATACTTGCCACTCCCAGAGTAGGAGGACTTACTGTATATTCCCAGAGGAATTTCAGAATTGTTATGGACTAGTAACACTGATGAGTTTCCCATTCTTCCCCTTTCCAGTGGGGACTCTGTTCTAGCATCAGAGATGGTGGTATGAGGGCAAAAACATATAAATTGTCTTTTTTGGTCTTATTTCCCAGAATCAGAGATGCTAATTCTGGATGTAATATAGAATTTCTAGATTCTGGAGTTAGAACCCGAAGCCATTATCAAATGAGATTTGTAGATATCTTGGTGAGCAGGTGGAAGAATAAAACCTTTTGTGATTAAGAAGACTGACTATGGTAGGCTGTTATTTATTAACAATAGCTTATTCCCACTCTGCTACACTCAAGCTTCTTCAAGGTACAGAGATGTCCCAGTCTAAATGACTTTGAGCTAATTTAGGTGACTTGCTTTGGCCAATGAAAATATGTGATCTTTACCACATTTAGGTTATAATCATGTCTTTCAACTTCCCACCTTCAGATATGAAAACTACATGTGCCAAATATGAAGTGTACTTTTAGCCTGGGTTCTGGAAAGAAAAGGAACATAGAGCAGAGCCCAGCTGCACCCAACCAAGACAATCAGGATCACAATTTAACATGAACAAAAACCAAATAATACTGCAAGTCAATTGATATACTGGAGTTATTACAACAGCAAAACCTGAATAAAATACTCCCTAACTCATGAGATTAATATAAGCTTATTATCAAAATCAAGAAAGAAGAATGAAAATATATAGATCTTTACCCTCGAAAACACGTATTAAGAATCTCATAAAAATACTATTAACCTAACCTTGAATTGTTACCTGGCACTTGTTTGGTTTATTCCAGGAATGCAAGGTTGGATAAATAGCAGAAAATGTATTAATATAATTTATTACATTTCAAGATACAGAAGAAAAATTAATAAATTTTAGTCTTCACTTAAAATAATAATTTTTAAAAGCCTCTTGGGAAAGATAACTGCCCTTAATCTAATAAAAGATGTCTATGATAAATCTACACCAAGTATCCACTTAACAGCAAAATCTTAACAGAATACTTTATATTTTAAAAAACACTTTTATCAGATGATCTAGTAGGCTATACACAAAGGTTTTTTTAAAAAAGAATAAAGTTTAGAATCAAGAAAAATACTCTGTGTCATTGATAATATGCTAAACAGCCATTGGAGAAAAAGAGAAAATATATTGTTACTTCAAACCCTTACCTATTTTTCTTATATTTGAGTGCTAAGAGTGTATACCTAGAATGAGAAATCTTCAAATAATAAATTAGATTTTAAAGGAGGATTAAGCAATTTTGCCAAATATAAAATTAACAAAAGCCAACTGCACATTATATACTTAGAAAAAACAAAATAAAAGTTAAAAGAGAAACAATTTAATACATAAACAGAAACATAAGATACGAAAAAAGAAATCAAATATAACATGTAGAAGACTTTCATGTGGGTTAATTTTAAAATTCAAAAGCCATAAAAGAGATCATATAAATGGAAAAAACAATAATTCAAAGATAGAAGACAATATTTTAAAGGTGATAATTCTCTCCAAATTAATCTTTACATTCAGTGCAGATTTAATTGGCATCCCATGAAGGATTTTTTTTGTAGAATTCAGCAATTAATTCTTAAATTTATAAAAGGCAAATGGCCAAGAATAATCAGGACACTTCTAATCAGTTCTACCAGGTATAAAACTTTTTACAAAATTCTAGTAATGAGGACAATTTGGTGTTGGTGCACATGTAGATAATTGAAAGAAAGAATACATAGCCCAGACCCAGACCTCTACATATATGGAGATCTGGTCTTTGACAGAACTGCATTATATATTCTGGAGGAAAGAATTAATTACTCATCAGTTACCAGAATAATTGGCTGACCATTAGAAAACAGTCAGTTGTAACCCAACCTTACATAATTACCCCAGATCAATTTTAATTAGATGAATGGGAGGAGCAAAACTAAAACTTTCATATGGAATATGGTAGCATATACTCATGGTTTTGTTGTGAAAAAATAAAAAAAAGATTATTAAGCATAACACAAAAAAGTGAAAATCCTAAAAGAAGGGAACAGCAAATTCTACTACATTAAAGTTAAGAATGTGATTATTAAAAATACAATATATAGTAAAGAATGAGAAAAGCCATTTCTCTATGTGAGTGAAATATTACAACGTGAACTGAGAAAAGATTCAATTTGTACAAACATGCTTGCCAGAAGTAAGACCATGCCTTTCCCATTATCATGCAAAAATGATAATATTCTTAATAATCAGGAAAATCTAAAATCTTGAGGTAACATTTTATACCCACAAGATTGGTAGGAGGAGGAGAAGTAATAAGCTCATAATGCCTGGTGCACAAAGCAATGTTACATAGAGCAGTTGGAAAACTCACTTTAGAATTACCTCTAAAGCTGACGATGCTTTCTACCTTTGACCCAGCTATTGCATCCCAAGACAGTCTCTGGGAAAATCTTATGTGTGTGCTCCAGGTCACATTTCTTATAATAACGAAAAATTAGAAACTCTAGAATTGTCCATCAACAGTAAATTGCATGAGTAAATTATATTCATAAATTGGTACAATATATAGTAGTGAAAATGAATAAACTTTGTCTTTACATATTGATGTGAATGAGTCTCAAACTTCAATGTTGAACAACAACAAAAAAGGCAATAAAAGGATCTAATATTTGTGAGTTTGTTTATATAAGGTGTTAAAATTGACAAATTAAAAAACATGTTGCTTAGAAAAATATACACATATGATAATATTTGAAAGAAAAATGAGAGTATGATGAATAGAAGAAAAGAGTGGTTGTTTTAGAAGGGAGAAAGGAAAAGGAAAAGAAAATGCCTAGCTTATAGATCTCACAAATATATTCCAACTGGGCAAGTGAGGAAAACCAGCTCTTAAAATGTGATATGAATAGGTATTTACAGTTTGGGATTTTTAAAAAAAATGAAACTTGAGTCATAACATTAGACACGAGTTCAAAAAGTGCTTGTCTTTCCCCTGGAGAGCCCTGGGTATACCATGTTTTCTCAAAATATAGTTACCACATGTAGTATTTAGGATTCTTTTGGTTTTGAGAGTTAGAAAACTAAAAACCTGTCTTAAGCCAAATAGTAAAACAGCTGTTTGGCTGTACATGGTAGAAGCCTGTTCTCTGAGGCTGGATACACCTCCACCTACTCTTTGCAGGACACCATGAATCTTCAATAAATGTCACTCTTTTGCTTAAAAACAATAACTTTTTAGTTTTCTAACACTTAACCACCAAAAGAATTCTAAATAATACAATTTGTTATTTTACTTTGAATAAAAGACTCTTGATGTCTTTTACCTCTACTTAACTCTATATGCCTATCTCTTCTTTTATGACAAAATCTTCTCTAAGACAAGGAATTTATTGATGACCATTCATAATTCCAAGTTTCACCACAAAGAGGAATGGAGATACTTTTCTGGAAACCAAATTTAAATTATCTCAGGTAAGATCTCAAGTTGGCCCATCCTAAGTCAGGTGTTCATTCCTAGGCTAATGGACTGGAAGCAGAGATAGAGTCCATAAGAATAGACCAGGTACCATAGCACATGCCTGAAATCCCAGTGTCTTGGGAGGCTGAGGCAGGAGGATCTTGAGTGCAAAGCCAGCAGTAAAACTGAGGTGCTAAGCAACATAGTAGGACCCTGTCTCTAAATAAAATATAAAATAGCTGGGGATGTGGCTCATGGTTGAGTGCCCTTGAGTACAATCCCCAGTATCTGGCCCCCTCCAAAAAAAAAAAAAAGAATCCATAAGAACATCATGGCACCAAGTCAAACTCCTTGGATTGAATGAGAGGCTCCTTGTCATCCTTTAGGAATCAGCTTAAAGATCTGTGTATCAAAAATGCCTCTCCTAACTATGGTATCCGGTATCCAGAGTGGATGTCATACTCTCATTTTCATTGACAGAACCCATTTTTATCTCTTTGTTTATTTGTTTGTTTTTATTGATTAATCTACCTGATAGAGGAGGCAGTATTTAGGATTCTTCTGGTTTTGAGTATTAGAAAACTGGTGCACAAAGCAATGTTATTTCTCACACATTACTGGAGTTTTAGAAGGCAGAATAATACCACCCAAAAGTTGCTCATGGCTTAATCCCCAGAACCTGCCCTCCTGAGATCAGGGAAAGATATGATAACAAATCAACTCAAAAAAGAAAGAAAGAAAGTAAATCTGACATGAGAAGAAACTGCCCTACCATTTCTGGCTTTGACATTTCTGGTGAGTTAAAGAATTTGTTTGGCTTCTAAAAAATGAAGAAGTCAAGGAAGTGGATATGCCTCTATTCCTCTCTTCCATTCCACAGAAAGAAGTCATCCCCCTACCCCCACCCCAGGAAGAAACACACCTTGATTTTAGCCCATTGATATTATGTTAGGCTTCTGACCCACAGAATTGTTAATCTTGTGTAGTTTTAAAGCTCTAAATATCTGGAAATTGGCTATACACCTGGTTATTGTCATTTACTGGAATGCAATTTTCCAAAGAGATGCAATAAGTCGGTCTTTTTCATTGTGTGTCTGTAGCACGGTGCCTCGCTCATATGTGTTGAATGAATGTATAGAAAACTAAATGAACAAATGAAAGAACTATAATATCTATGATTCATACCCAAAAGTTTGTGTTGTAGTCTTCATAAGAAGTATTCATTTTCCTTCTATAAGAGTCACAAATGTGGAGAATCAAATAGAAAATGAAGAAGATGATCTCAAGTTTCTTTATATGAGTCAGAAGGGAAAACTTTAGCTGAGAGAAGGTGAAAAATGAGCCCTCTTCTGAAAAGAGAAGAATTATGCCAAGCCAGGAGAACAATCAAAAATGCTAGCAAATCATAGAGTGAGGACAGCACTTACTCTCTATTTGAGCCTTTAGATGGGATGTGTTTTCAGTCAGCTGACATTTCCTATTCAGAAAGAGTCTACTGTCAGAGCTTGGTAAAATACTGGGTCTTCACATCAACTCCAAAATGGCTTCCTTTCCTGTGCAGGTAGATTTTAAGATTTATTCCCATTAATGGGAACTAGTAACTTTTCCAGAAGAAAAATGATGACATATTCTGAGGAATGTATCCTTTTCCAGGCAATTTGTTTTTGAAGAGAATGTTCAAATTACTCATCAGATAATTCACTCTGTCTCCATGGGTTCAGTAATAGAATACCTTTAGTATTCAGAACCAACTAGTTAAAACCGATAGCTCTCCTTGTCAGAAATAATAAGGTAAGAGTTGCCTCAGAAAATAAGTGAGAACCTGCAAGGGAAGAGTTAAGCAATATCATGTCTGAGATGAACTCAGAAGCATGGAAATACAATAAAATATATGTACCAAAAATGCTGTCGGAGAGATTAAAGAATGGTCCTTGACTATTTCATAAAAAGTTGTGCTTCTATTGATACCATATCTTTAACCAGATGATAGACAAAATCAGCCATAGCTGACATCTAATTTCTTAGATAAATTATTAACATGTAGAATAGTTTTCCATTGGGACCTGGCTAACAAGCCAACCTCTGGGACAGAGAAAGTGTATCTTAACAGTCCAGAAGCATCCACTGGCTGTAAATTGTTATACCGGTTTACAGATGAACCCCTCATCTGAACTTGGGGTCTTAATCTACTTTTTTCCACTCCACCCCCATCACCACATATTTTTTAATCTTTGAATCTCTGCCTTTTTCTTTTTCATGGTAACTGTGGAGGAAATTATTTTGGATAGGATTAAGTGGGCACAGGTGGTACTATAGCACATACTAGCTCCCAGCATAACATCTGCTTCAGATTCTTTAAAGCATCTTATTTTTACAACAGTTCTCTTTGTCTTTTCTCTCTTTTTTTCTAGTTTTATAGGATTGGTTTTTTTTTTTTTTTTCCTTCCTATTTCAAGTCACTGGAACAGAGAGGAAATGGGGGTGGAGGACAGAGGAATTTCCATATGCTTCGTCAGATGAGAGCTTGCAGTTTCGTCTGTTGGTATATGATGCCAAAGTGCTACGCTTTCTAGATTAGCACTGTCCAACAGAGCTTTCTGCCATGATGGAAATATTGTACATATGGCCCAGTTCTGTCCAATATGGTAGCCACTAGCCTCTATCAGGCGCTTAAAGTGGGAGTAGTCTACTGACTCACTAAAATTTTTATTTTGTTTAACTTTAAGTAGTATAAATTTAAAGAGCACCTCTGACTAGTAGCCACCATATTGGGCAGCACAGTTCAGACATTTGATTAGCATTAGAGCCCTAGTTTACTTTTTCCTGCCCTTGCATTTTATTCAACTTATTTAAGATAGCATTTTGAATATTCAAGTTTGCATCTCAAAAGAGGACATGAATGTTTTTCTAAGCAAAATCATTCTGTTTCTCTCAAGTTCACTTCACCTGACTTCCTTTATGACACTTATTCTTATCCTAGAGTCACATCTAATCTCTGGCACCCACACACCGAGATCACCAAGAAAGAGAAATCCATCATTTCTTTGTATGATGTTTTGCTACTGAAATAAAAATACAAGAGAATAGAAAAGGGGGAAATGTGTGATGGCTAGTCTCATAACATTTTCAAATGTAAATATTAGGGAAAGTTTATAAATACAGTACACTGTGTACATGCAGAGACAGGAGCTGCAGCATATTACAGAAAGCTTTCCCAATGACAATTTTCTGTCCAAAGTGAACTGTATGATGAAGTGTTATCATTAACAGGAGGAGGCAAAGCAAAATAACACTGGAGATTTTTGAAAGGTTTAGATAACTTTCAGTTTGCTGAAAGTTTTTTTTTGTTCCTCTCAAGATTTATTTTTATTTTCTTCAGTCATTATTGGTCAAGTGAGTGTTAAATAAATAACTTGCTTTTATTCCTAAGTGGGAGGCTGGATCCTGTAACTAATAAAGGTTTTTGTTTGACAGTGTTGCTGGCCGTCTTTCTCTCAGAGCTAAAGATGGTGACGTGCCATTCGGAATCCAACCAGTTCTAAAACCTTCCTTCAGAAGTGTGGTTTGGTTTCTAAATTTAGTATGCATAGTTTTTCAAATGTGACCGCTAACAAGAAGAACAATTTTACTACAACAGAATGTTTCTTAGAGGACATTAGAACTAACATGCTGTTCCAGTGTCCCTTCCTAATGAGTGCTATCTTTTACTGGAAATGTCAACATGAAGGAAAATCTTCATTGGAAGCATGGCAGGTCTTCATCATGGTCTTTGACTCTTTGGACATAAACTTAACATCTGTCCTTTCTTGTTCCTTGAGGAAACACAGTTAAGTGCACATGGTTTTAGTGGGGGGAGAGGTTCAGGGACACTGGTATACTAGTAGGCAAGTAATAGAAGGCAGGAAAGACAGTCAGTTGGAATGAAATATCAAGCCAGCTATGGTAGTGAGTGACTGATGCTTAATTTCAGAGATCAGGTGGGAAATACTGTAAATTCCTGGGACCAGGGAATTGGGATACTTACACCCCATAGCTGTTAGTCATTGGCTGAGGAATGCCCCAGAGGCTCTGTTATGCAGACACTTCACCCAGGTGAAGTGGATTCTGTCAGCCTGAGGCTAGGTCTCTGACGAGTACAGGTGTCGGCTGTTAGAAGTGAGGCCCGCACTTACCATGAAGCTGTTCTAAGGGCATAGGGGCAGAGTGTTGGCAGAATCTGTTACATATATATTACATGAGATAAAACCCTCCTTAAGATTAAAAAATAATAATTTTATGAAGCTCCTTTAGTTATTCCAAATATTTCATTTTCTACCTATAAGAGAAGTCTAGAATTTGGTAGAATTCTACCATGAAGAATGATTACAGACATTAGAAACAGTCAATAAACACAGGCTTAAGCCTATCTTCCAAAATTAAGATAAACTTTTCCTTTTTTCATTGATGCTATCTAGCTAGTTAGTTCCTTCCTCTTACTTATTTTATCAAGTTTTCCTTACAGTCAAGAGCTGAAAGACTTGGCCAAGTCTTAATTCAATAGCAGAATGTACACTGCTTATTAGTCAGTTTACTGTTAATATGGCAAAATACCTGAGAAAATTAACTTTAGAAGTAAAGGTATAATTTGGTTCACAGTCTCAGAGGTTTTGGTCCATGGTCGGCTGGCACCCTTATTAATTATGGGCATATGGTAAGGCAGAACATCATGGTGGAGGAGGGTAGTGGAGCAAATCTCTTTACCTCATAGTGGTCATGAAAGAAAGAGAGAAATGTCAACATGACAAGATATAGTCCCCCAGGACATGCCCCCTAAGGACCCTTCAAATAGATCCCACCTCCTATAGTTTCTTCTACTTCCCTATAGTCTATTCAGCTATGAACCCATCAATGAATTGATGGGGTGGAGTTTCATGGGTGAAGCATTTCCCAAAAGCCCCACCTCTGAATATTGCTTCATTTCTTCATTGGGGACCAAGCCAATGATCCTTTGGGGGAATATTCCAGATCCAAATCATAATAACTACACACATAAAACAATACTCCTACAGTTGCACACATGAGCATAACTTAGATCTTCACTTAACCATGATGGTTTTCAGGAAAAATAAAAGTTTTATCTCTCTAGTCTAGTTCACAATGACCTTGACGAGTCCCTATGCCAATATGGCTTCTAATCATTCTTTGTATCAGCCAGAATTGATCCGCCAGGTTACTTTTCTAATTACAGCATTTTCTAGAAAGATTACAGAGATTAAACTCCTTACTCAAATCATGAGATTTTTTTTGTTATTGCATTTCATGTTACAAACAAGGTCAAGTCTTATACTATTGGTTTAAATAAATGACGTTATGTAATGATGAACTCAGTACTAACATGAGTTAGTATATCTGGACTAAATTAAGTACCCTTTTTCTACACTAACACATTTTATTTAGAGTCATATAAGTGAGAAGAGATAATTTGCAATAATAACAATATGATGTTGCAGTAGTGTTAACAATCTCTGAAAAATTGGCATTTGCTCTTTATGGCATTTATTCAATACTCCTTCAACTGACAGAAGGTTTTACTTTCCCAAGAGGAAAGAGAAGTAAAATCTTCCAGAAAAAATAGTGTGTTTATTGTGGCTAGGTGCTTCTATTTTCTTAGCCTAGAGAAATGCTGTGACAAATTTCCTTCTGGAAGCAAAAAATTGACATTATGTATACAAAACCTAGGTAACTGTGATT
The DNA here is from genome assembly GCF_048772815.1 of Callospermophilus lateralis. NCBI lineage: Eukaryota > Metazoa > Chordata > Mammalia > Rodentia > Sciuridae > Callospermophilus > Callospermophilus lateralis. Next base: position 183,759,318 of record NC_135305.1, on the reverse strand, counting down.
ATAAATCATTCCTCCTTAGATATTAAGGTGCTTTTTGTGAGTAAACTCAAAAAGTGAGTTTACAGTTATTTTTAAGAAACTGATTTTATTACAAAGCAAGGCATCCCTATAAATATTTAAATAACGAATTGATACTTTCCAAAATTATCCCTTAACCAATTCAAGTATCTCTCTTAGTTTGGGACACTTTTTCTTCCCCCTTATGATTGAAAAAACAAATAATGGATTCTTAAGAAAAATCCTCAGACTGCTGTATATGTAGCATCAGAACCACATGGAAACTCTGTCCGTTTTGTGTTCCCCTTTGTCTCCCCTTTAAGAACTTCAGTAAATTACCAGTAAGCTGTATTTTAGTTAATTTTTCTATGTCACACACTTTGTCCAGAGAGGTGGGGGATTGGGAGAACACATGTTTAGGATCGTGGCCATTTTAAACTAAGGGGACGCCAAATCACAAACAGTCGTGCAGCTGATCCACTTTGCAATGTTGTCACACATGCCTAACAAAATATTGTACTACCGACACAATCGTCGTATTCTGCACTGGTAATTAACCTTGTAAAGTTATTTTAAACAAGCCTCATGCATATGTCATAAAGCAAATGACAAATTAAATGTTCAGATATGATTACAGAAGCTATTTTCCTTTTGGATTTAATTCTTTTCCAAGCAGAGCTTCTGTTAAGTAGCATTTTATAGTGCCATAACGCTGGGATCATTGAAGACTCTGCATACCCTTTTATGTTTCTTTTCGTTTTCTTTGTTTTGGGGTGAATCCTGGGGTCATGGTAAAGATCATCCAAAGTCACACGACTAGGACTAGTTTGTGATAGAATCAGTCCTAGATTCTCCTGACCTTGAGGTTAATAGTCTTTGTTCTGGTCTTTGTCTCACTGGATTAAGCATATGGCCCAAGTGAGGAAAGGAAACATTTGGCCTTATGGATTAAAAACAAGCATATGTATTTGCCTCTGAAAAAAATGTCCAAGATTCACTCCTGTTGTATTTCTTCTTTGCCTTTTCATTTACACCCATGTCAAACAGACCTTCTCTAGGAACAGTCCCAATTTTCCAAACTCACTAAAACTCCAAAATTCCTTTCATTTTTAACTAATGCACTCTGGTTTAGTCACATAATTCAGTACCATCCTATTGTTATTTGGTCATTTCTTCTCCATTCCACTAGGCTAGACAATTAAAAAAAAATCCAAGTATTTCCCTTAAGGGCATGGATGATGTGTGCCAGAGAAGGAAATCATGAGCCACATGGTATTTCTAATCAAGGACTTAACACACTAATAAGATGAATACCATGTTCACATACACATATAGGGGACCAGTGAAATAAAAATTCACTGAAAAGACAGAAACTGTGGTTTCCATTAAGCTTGCTACCCATTAATCTTTAGGACTTGGAGTCATAATTAGCAGGGTTAGCATATTTACCCACATCATCTTCCCTTTGACCCTAATATTTCTACTCTACAATTAATGTATTTGCAGTGAGGATAATTTAATACTACCCAGATAGTCATTTAACTACTGTCCTTAGCTATCATTTTCATCCTTGAGTTCTAAAGTTCAGAAAACCAGCTCCAAACTACAAATCCTTAGTGGCAAATTAGTTTAACTCACCTTCTTTGTTCCAGACTTATAATGTATTTTGAAGGGGATCAAAATAAATAAATAAATAAATAAATATAATGAGCATTTTTTTTTGAGCACGTATTTTTACATGTTATCATACGTTCTGACGTAAAGGAAACTGAGAGATAGAAGGAAAAATGGAGCAATTTTCACAGTGATTCCGAATCTAAATCTCTTTGCTCTGTAGCTTTAATACTTTGTGAGAATGTGCCAGGCAATTAATACAGCCCAGTTCTCTACTCCAGTTTCACCCAGCTGGCAGTAGGTGAATATGAATGTCTAATAAATGCACCATAACATAAATATTTACCTCTTCTCCCAACCACAGTTGGATGCGGGAAAAGAAAAAAAAAAAGCCATATATGCACAGCCCAAGGTTGGTAGAAATTACCCAAATAAGCACACAGAGGGAGAGAGACTGCTTGACAGAAGTAGAAAGAATAACACTATTTCTGTCCTTTATCACTTCTGAAATGGGACAGTAGCTCAACCATTCCCTTGACTACTTTTTCACATTTTTAAGCACATTTGATTTTGTGCAGGTTTACGCACACATTCACCCATACCTTTCCTCAAACGAGAGCCCTTTAAGAAAGTAGCTCCCTTAGCTGATATTTCTACCTCTTTTTCTGCAATATTTATGTTTTGCCATTCATCTCTGTGTGGCTAGGAGTGTGAGTGACAGCATTGCAGGCAGATGCTGTCACTGTCCCTCCCAAGTACCCGCAAGCATTCATGTCTACGCACAGAAGGCTGCTTACTGAAAACACCTGTGACTCTACCTGAGGGCTCTTTTCTGGTCATAAGACTATAGTCAGTCCATTTTCAAATTAAGCCAGAAGTGCCAGAGAGTTAATATCCCTGGAAGCAGCCTGCAACCAATCACAGATGGGAACTTAGAGGATAAATACTCCAGCTCCTTCACCCTTGAGTTAACTCTGAAGCATGTCCTACAAGGTCCCTTAAAGTGGCTCAACAGGACAGAGCTCCGGCTGCTCACAATGGTAAACTTACTCAATTACTCACTGGGCATCAGTTTCCTCGCCTTCTGTGTTTCACTTTTCCCCCAACCTACTTTTTTATGGGATCAACTTCCAAATAAATTACTGGCACTTAAATCCTGATCTCAGATCTTGCCTCTGAAAGGACACAGACCGAAATGAGCATAGCGTTTAAAAGTATAGGGTCTGGACCTCATTTCTGACTATAGCTCCACCACATCCTAACTGTTCTACCTGAGCAGATTCTCATAGCCTCAGTTTCCTGATTTTTAAAGTGAGAGGATGAGCAGTAAGATTATTGAGAAAATTAGTTGAAGAAATACAAATAAAGTGTTTCTCACTGTAGAATTTAGTACCTGTTGACTATTTGTTCTGCTTTTCTATTGCTACTTAACAAATTAGCCCAAAATGTATTATCTTAAAAGAACCACTTTATTTTACTCATGATTTTGTGGGAAAGATTCTACTGGATGGCTCTTCCTTGGAGCCACTTGTGCAGTTGTAATCAGAGAAGGGTCAGGAAACATCTCAAGGCTCAACTGTTTGGACACACTGGATGGCTCATTCACAAGGAAGGCAGGGGATTCTGCAGCTGTCAATCTGATTGCCTGAGTTTTCCATCTGATTTGGGCTTCTCACAGCAAGGTCCTACAAGGTCCCTTAAAGTGGCTCAACAGGACAGAGCTCTGGCTGCTCACAATGGTAAACTTATTCAATTACAAGGTTTTAAGAAGGAGCAATCTAAAATTAAGGGTGTCCAAAGACCCACACAGAAACTGAATGCCTTTCTTTAGATAATCTCAGAAGTCTAAGAGTTGCATGCACACTACCTCTATTGTCTACAATCAATACTCAAAGGCCAGCCCAGATCCAAGGGGAGGGGAATTGGACTTTAGCTCTTCATGAGAGGTATGTCCAAGAAATTGCAGCTACTTTAATCTGCTTTATTATTGTTATTGTTGTTATATTATTATTATTATTATTATTATTATTATTATTATTATTATTATTACTACTACTACTACTACTGCTACTACTACTACTACTACTATTTATTGTGACCTGCTTCTTCTGGCTGTAAAAGTTCATCAAATATTTATTGAATTAGCTGAGTGTGGTAGCACACACCTCTAATCCCAACGGTTCAAGAGGCTGAGACAGGAGGATCACAAGTTCAAAGCCAACCTCAGCAACTTATGGAAGTCCTAAGCAAATTAGCAAGATCATGTCTCTAAATGAAAAGGGCTGGGGATGTGGCTCAGTGATTAAGCACCCCTGGGTTCTATCCTGGTACCAAAAAGACTTTTACTGAACTAATACATTATGTGTATCACAACCAACCTTTGACCCCATTCACTCATATGCCAACTCTTATCTATTCTATGCACAAACTCTCCCAATACCAACACAGAACCTTTGGATCCATTTGATTTTCTGCCTTATTATTAGCCCACCCCTTGTGATTTGTGCCTGCAGTAATTTGCACCTACACTCTTGTTACAAGCTTTAGATAGTCTCCTGATCTCCAGCTTCTCATTTTTCCCAATTCATTTTATAGCAGACACCCAGATCAAACTTTCCAGGGATCAAACCTAGTCAGGTTTGTCTCTTCAATACTTTCTCATTGCTTATTTAATAAAATCCATAGCCCATGTCTTAAAACTCAATGTCTAATCCATCTTTACGGCATCAACTCTGATTATTCTCCTTCCTGGACCTTTCGTTTCAACAAACCAGATAACTTTTGATTCTCCATAGCTATGCAATGATTTTACTCAGTTTTTACTTACTCATGTCTTTGACCTTAAATATGTCACTTCATTTAAACAACGTCAAAACTTGTAAAGAAGGCATCACCATCTTCTTTTACAAATGAGCATAATATGTGAATAGAAAACCTACAGAATGGGAGAAAATCTTTGCTAGTTACTCTTCTGACAGAAGATTAATATTTAGAATATATAAATAACTCAAAAAGCTTAACACCAAAAAAGCAAATAATATAATTAATAAATGGACAACTGAATTAAACAGACACTTCTCAAAAGAAGAAATATAAATGAGCAACAAATATATTAAGTGTTCAACATCATTAGCAATTAGGGGAAAGCAAATCAAAACTACACTGAGATTCATTTCACACTAGTCAGAATGGCAGGCATCAATAATACAAATAATAAATGCTGGAGAGAATGTGGAGAAAAAGGAACACTTTTACACTGTTGGTAGGACTGTAAATTAGTACAACCATTCTGGAAATCAGAATGGAGTTTCCTCAAAAGACTAGGCAATGGAACCACCATATAACCCAGTTATATCACCATTGCTATTTATCCTAAAGAATTTAAGTCATCTTACTACTGTGAGACATGCATACCCATGTTTATAGCAGCACAATTCACAATAGCCAAACTATGGAACCAGCCTGTATATCTATCAACAAATGGATGGATAAAGAAAATGTGGTGTATATACAAAATGGAGTTTTATTCAGCCATAAAGGAAAATAAAATTATGTCATTTTCAGGATAATGGACAAAACTTGACAACATTATGTTAAGTCAAATAAGCCAAACTCAGAAGGTCCAGGGTCATTTTTTTTTATATATGGAAGCTAGAGAGGGAAAAAAAGAAGAAAGGAGGCAGTGGGTAGATCTCATGAAAATTGAAAGGATTATCAGTAGAACGGAGGAAAGGGACTGGTGGGGGGAGGAGGAGAGGGAAAGGGGAAATACTGGGGAATGATATCAGCTAAATTATATTGTGCACATACATATATGCAACAATGAGTCCCACCATATTTATAAGTATAAGGTACCAAGGAAAAATATGAAAAAAAATCAAATGAGCATAACATAAAGTATCACCAGTGCTTTATAGATGAGCATTGTGGAGTTTAAAAAAAAATAAAAATCATAATAATAAAATAATAATAATAATAAATACTTAAACTAGAGCAGGCATTGCTGTACATGTTTTACATGTGTTAACACTTTATCCTCATGACAACTTCATGAAGCAGGCACGATTATTATCTCATTTTATACTGAGCATCTATTTGCAGCTACTTGATAAAACTGAACTAACCAGTCTATCTGTGTTCTCTTCTGAAGGATCTATTTCACCAAGAAAAGAAATCGAACTCAGAAGAAACAGGGGAATATAGGAAGTAATAGAAAACAAAGTTTAACAATTAAATATGGGTAACTGCAAATAAGCATTGGTTATGAGAACAGCAAAAAAAAAATAATTACTACAACAACAATCATAATCATTTGTTATAATAGTTAATAATAAGTTTTTAATAATAGTTATAATAAGTTAATAATAGTTTTAAATATTAGAGAAAAAGATTTTGGAAGATGAGAGTGTGATTTAATTTAAAGGACTCCAAAGTCCTTGTAAATTCATTATTTGAGAGAAGCATGCAGATGGTATCTTCATAATTCAACAATATTTTCTCATCCAAGTATAAACCTTAACCTGTTTAATTTTGCATTTTAAAAGTGTATTTTAAAATAAAATTTTAAAGGAATAAGGAAAACCTGATCAAAGAAGGTAGCAATGATAACACACAGTAATGATAATACATACTAGATACAAAACATAATATACAAGTACACATAAACGATGATAATGTGCTATAAATTTATAATTCAAAATATAAGTTAAGCTAGCTAAGGTGGCACATGCCTGTAATACCAGCAGCTTAGGAGACTGAGGCAGGAGGATTGTGTGTTCAAAGCCAACCTCAGCAATGGGAAGGTGCTAAGCAATTCAGTGAGACCCTGTCGCTAAATAAAACAGAATAAAGGGTTGGGGATGTGGCTCAGTGGTCAAGTGCCCCCTGAGTTCAATCCTGAATATAAAATAAAGTCAAAATATGTCCCAGAATGAATAAATATAAACAAATAGACATTTTCTCATTGTTTATGAGAGAGGAGCCTAAAACATAATCAGATCTACAGGTTGTATGACAAGTGACTGGGAGTACCAACCTAACTAGATGAAGGAGCTCTCAGGTGGCTGGTAAAGAATGATCTATTCTCCCTGCTTCAGTAAGCATGAGTTCCTCCCTTTTGATGAGGGGGTTTTGCTTTTGATCATGATGGTTGGGCTGCCTTGTGTATCCTTTGAGGGTCTTTCTAAAAAAGACCAGCATGTGAGTCAGTGGACCGAATGGGAAGATCCACCCTCAATGTAAGTGGGTGCCGTTCAATTGGCCTTGGGACCAGGATGGTACAAAGAGGTGGAGGGAAAGTGAATTCTCACCCTCCCTCTTCCAGAGCTGGGATGCCCTTCATTTTCTGTCTTTAAGCATCAGGAATCCAGGTTCTCCATCCTTTGATAGAGATAAGCACCACCCCCTACACATACACACACACAAACACACATATACACATACACACTCTTCAGGCTGTCAGGCCTTCAATGCCAAACTGAGAATTAGACCATGAGTTTCCTTGGTTTTGAGGCCTTTGGACTTAGGCTGAGCCAAACCACTGAGTTTCCTGGTTCTCTAGCTTGCAGATAGCCCACTATGGGACTTCCCAGTCTCCAAAACCAATTTCCCCAATAATGTCCTCCTCCTCTTCTTCTTCCTCCTCCCTTTCCCTCCTCTTCCTTTTACCCCCTTCTTCCTCCTCTTATTTTTTCCTCCTCCTCCTTCTCTCCCTACCTCCTATCTCTTTGTCTTCCTCCCTCTTTCATATCTTCCCCATCAATTCTGTCTCTCTGGAGAATACTGACTGAAACAGGTTGTTAAATATCAAAGAAGGATAACACATGCTGGGAAGACACTAACAAAAATTAACTACTGTACAACATCAGCATGAGACAAAATAGGATTTTACACCTAGAGTATTATTAAGTACAAAGAGAACCGTTACTAATATTAAAAAGGACTGTTTAACCAGAAAGATAGAATTATCCTGATTCTCAACAGACATAAGCAAAAACAGAAAGTGTTTTAAGGAACGGACACATTTTCCAACAAAGGTGATTTTTTTTTTCATACTTCTGAGAACTGATAACTCAGTCAGAGAAATTAAGAAACTTTCCGACTTTACATAATGAGTTATGTAAAGGCAGGCTGTCTAAACCAAAACCTAACTCCAGTGCATGGATGTGCTTTTCCGTTCTTATATGTTCAAATCTCAGGGACTCCTGAGTGAAAGAAACAACAGAGGTGGGAAGAAATTCCTGTTCTCTTAAAAAGCTTCAGTTTCATCAGGAAAGATAAGATACATGTGTATGGGTAACAGTGAACCCAAATAGCAAGGTGTAAGCTTCCATCCCTTCCATCTTTGTATGTTCCAATCTCAGGCTGACTTCAAGGTCCGGCTTAAGTATGCCCTCCGTGCATTGTCCCCCCTCATCTCTTTCCATGGCTCTCAGACATCCTGCTACTCGTGCTGACAGTGGTTAGAACTGTCTTAAGTGCTTTACATATTAATCCATACACCAATCCAATGAGATAAGGACTATTCTTATCTCCAGTTCATAGATGAGCAAACTCACACACAGTAAAAACAGTTCTTCCCTCTCCCCATTCAAAGCCTTTGGCACTCCCTGTGTGGTGGCATGTACCTTTCTTTTTGGCTCCACTGTTACCCATGCTCTTATGCTTTTCTTTCCTGAAAAGCTGGAGCTCTTTAAGAGAATAAGACTTTCTTTCTACATCTCTGTAATTCCCCTCACCTTGACTCTGTCCCCCATTGTCTAGCAAGGTTCTTTACCCAAAATACATGTCTAATAAATACATGTTGAATGGATCTTGTCTTATTTGGTTAGATTTAATTGCTTCAGTTTCTAAAGGAAAGGTAAACATGGTCAGGAGGTTGGCATGAACATATTTTGACAGAGGGAATACATGTGGAAACTTCCATCCTCGTGTTTAGCCACAAATAATGGATTAGACAACTTGCCAAACATGATGTTTTACTAGGAGCTCTACACAGCATGAAGAGCAGTCATAGCTCCTGCCTTCTGGAAGTTTATATTTCAGAGACAACATATTGAATTAAAGATGGAAGACTTGAATCCCACATATTACCCTGACTGAAGATAATTATTCATTTTTAAGGTAATACTTATATGTACACTAACTTGTTCATCTTTCTAACAACTCTATGCGTTAGGTACTGTTTGGTCAACTTTTTCGCTGCTGTGACTTAAAGACCCAACCAGAACAATATTAGAAAAGGAAAAGTTTATTTGGGGACTCACGGTTTCAGAGGTCTCTATCCTTAGACTGCTGGCTCCATTCCTCTGAGATCAAGGTAAGGCTGAACATCATGGCGGAAGAGTATGGTGGAGGGAAGCAGCTCACAAGATGATTAGAAAGCAGAGAGATCTCCACTCATCAGATAATGCTATGCCCCAATGCCTCACCTCCTCCAGCCACAGGCCACACTGCCTTCAGTTACCACTCATTTAATCCCATCAAGTGATTAATCCACTAATCAGGTTAAAGCTCTTGGTAACCCAATCATTTCTGCTCTGAACCTTTTTGCATTGTCTCACACACGAGCTTCGGGGGATACCTCACATCCAAACCATAAAAGGTATTTTTGTGTTTTCACATTTGTAGATAAGGAAACTAAAGAACAGAGTGATTAAGTAACTTGCTCAAACTCACAAAGACTATAGTGGTTAGAGGTGATATTTTAACCTTGACAACCTAGCACCTAAAACTGCACTCTTACACTATCTGAGCTTTAGGAGATATGGTCATATGAATATCAAGTCCTGCCCTTGTATGATCACAAACAACAAGAGGTGACTCTGGATACAATTCCTCCCAGTAGTAGCAGTGTATGTTCCCTGATCCTCCATCATTTATATCAACTTTGGCCATATGATTTGTTTTAGCCAATGATATGCAGGTGGATATGATGGTGTGCCAAGTCACACACAGGTCTTGGAATGTGTTCTATGTTTTAACTTATCTCTCTTGTACTTGGGCCATTTCCATGAGAAGATCATGGTTTCACTAGCTATTGATCCAAAATTTATGAGAGATTCCCATAAGAGAAACAGACCCAACCCGCAGGTTGCAGCCAAGCCAAATCCCAACTGACACACAGACACTGGAATAAATAATTTTAATCAGTTGCACTAGAGTGGTTTGTTACACAGCATTATTGCAGCAATAGCTAACTGTTACAGACTGGCACCAGGGGTTGTAGCATTTACTTTACCATCAATGACTATTACCTTTTAACAGAAGAACTGTCTGAGGCATTCATAGGGTCCAAATTAGAATAAATGTTCAAATCAGAAAAGATATACTTGAGAGTTTTTATTTTCTGCCATGTTGGCATTTTACTCACATATTAAAAGTCCCTGAAATATCGCTTGTTGGCTGTGCTGTCACGATCCGTTCTATAGACATTTTGATGCACTTTATTACAAACTTTAAAATCATATTAGCAGCTGTTATTTTATATCACAATGGATTAATAAGATGCATTTTCACAAATAAGACACATTTTAGATAGTTTTGAAAAAATTTCAGTGTGAAAATCTTATGCCAGGATTCCGCATTTTAAATGACACATTTCCAAATAGCCTAAAGTGAAAATGCTCAAGTAATATGCCTATTTGTGCTTGAAACTATCAGCCCCCCAACAACCTAGGAAACACGTAACCTTCCTACATATTGTGCTGTTTTCTATTGTAGCATATGACATCCAGGAAAATATATTTTTTGGTTCTAATTTCAGGGGAGCTCAATGAGTAGTACTAAAAAAAAGAATAACAAAAATAAAATAAATATTTTTTCAGCCTTTTATTGTGATATTTGAACAATGTACATAAGAATGATCAGAAGCACATTTAGTCCCCTTCAAATATTAGAATAATGGAATGTTCTATTGCCTTTTCATGTGGAATAATTAGGAAAGATAAGGATTTTTTTTTTCTTGGAGGCAATCCTGCTTCCTATGGTGTTGCTAAGGAATAAGGAATTTTCCTTCCAACTGATCTTAAAAGAGATATCTAAGATCTATATCGCCTGTTTATGGATTACAGCTAACTTTATAGTCGAGCGTAAACTGTACATTTGAGTGCAGTAAGACACATCCCCTGTCTCACAATAAAAATATTATGGAACATTATATTTCCATATAGTAATGGTACTCTTATTTTACTAGTAGAAAGGTACAGTACTAATTTAATTGACTAACATAAAAGTCTCTCAAGTAAGATCAATACTTTATTTTCTCAACAGTTTTCATGAACAAAGATTTAATTCTACCTGCATTCCTTAGCCCCAGAGATGGTGCTAAGGGCCAGACCTGATGACCACCTGCTCTCTGTGGCCCAGATCTGAAACCTGCGCAGCAATTTCAGATTGTGAACAGTGGATCTCAACGTCACTGCTTATTAGAATCACCAGGGAGGCTCCGCAAAGACACCACTGCCTCCTCCTCCTGGCATCAATTACATCAGAATCTCTGGGGGTAGGTGTGGGTATTATTATGTTTTGAAAGCCCCGCCCCCCCCCCCCCCCCCACCGCCCGGTGACTCGATGTGCTAGCTATTCCATCCATTGACTCAGGCTCTGAATTTTAGGGGGATGGACCTAAGCTAAGATCTCGAAGCAGGCAGGCTCACTTGGTGCCTGCCCTGCATTCCAGCTCTGGTTGCTAAGAGCAGAAATTCCCTGCTCGGTGCCCATGCTATGCAGGGTGTTTTGTTTTTGTGGTGGTTTGTGGTGGTGGTAGTGCATTTTTTTTTTTCTCTTTGTACACTGTAGATCTTTATTGCCATTGCTTCAATGCTTTTGAGTGCAGAACTCCCATCGACATCGGTGGGGGTGCTCCTCCCGGAACGAGTTTGGAATGCACAATTGGACGCTCTTTGGTGCGGTTGGAGAGGGAATCTTGCCCTGAGCTTTTTACATGCACCAGGGTTTAGATTTCTTTCTTTCTTCTTTTACATTCTTCATTTTAATTTTGCGTCCTCGTGTCTGTGCCTTGGTATTGTAAATTTTGACTTCAAAGCGACTCCTTTACTTTTTCTAAACTTTGCATGGATTGTCATTCTCTCCTTGGGTCTCATTGAGGTCCACCCTAGGTAATTTTCCCTCTGACTCAGCTTGAGAGAGAGAAGAGAAACAGATCCAGTTTCATTCCTGACCAGAGTCAGATCTGGTGCCAATGAGAGCAGAGGATTGGAGCTCATATTCCTCCTCAATGCATTGGGCAAACCAAAGAAGAGTGACTTTTCAGGACCTTTAAGCTGGATAGGTTCCTCCATTGTCAAATGACCTTTGGCAGATGTCCAGTGATTACCTTGGGGTCCATGAAGAAAACTGTATTTCATAAAATCTTTTAATAGAAGATGGGGAAGGTGGGGGGCATTTGCCACGAAATTTCTCCAGAATTTCATGGGAGGGATAATCACGAAAAGCCCTGAGTGAAAAGAAGGCCACAAGAGTCAAGGTTCTGCCTTCTCCTATTCTGAAAGCAAGCCTACTAAGAGTTGATACTACTCCATCAACCAAGGTGGCCAAATGGACAGGGGGGACCCCTTTCCCCAGAAGTAACACCAGAATTCTGTCATATTGTAATGGACAATAGGAAGAGCTAGGCGGAGATGCTGGACCTAGTCTTACAATGTACAAATCTGGCAGTCCTTAGAAGGCAAAGTGGGCACACAATCCAACTATAAAAAATGGCTTTGGGTGCATAAGGCCACACAGTTTCCGGAATGACCCGTAAGGTACTTATGACAGCACGAGATTACATAACATGGTGCCCTTCCAGTCACTTTCTTAGGAAGAAGTAAGAGAAATTTTTCAATGGAGACCATTTGATTTCTATCACTGTCATTTTCTTTGAATATTCTTCAAATCTTCTAATCCAGAACTATCCAAGATTCCATGACAGTTGTTAATTATTGAAAATCCAAATTTCTTTTCTTAGAAGAAAATGGATGTTTTCAGGTACAGTCATTGTTTTGTTGATATTTTGCTCCAAACTCTTGCCATCAAAACTGATGACAGAGCTCTCATCAGTATGGGATTAACTCTGGTGGTCAGATCTCAGAAATTCTGCCAGGCGATTTCACCATGTTGAAGGTTTTTCTTTTTAATTTGGGTTTTTTTTTGTTTGTTTGTTTGTTTTTATTTTTGTTTGCAAATTAGATATTTAAAATATTTGAAGAAATGGGAATTCAGAATATAGTTAATAAGTTTCTAGTTCTTTTCTGTTGCTAATCATACAATACCACAGACTGAGTAAGTTATTAAAAAAAAAAAAAAAGATTCATTTGGGCTCACAGTTCCTGTCCAAGATGGAGGGATTATACCTGGAGATGACCTTATGGATGGGTGGCCGTGCAGGGAATCACCTGGTAAAAAACAGGTAGGTTGCAGGAGACCTAGCCAAACTGTTTTTATAGCAGAACTTCTCTAGAGATAACACATAATCTATTAAGACATTAAGTAAACGAATGGATTAATTCATTCATGATGGCAGAGCCCTAATCACCTCTTGAAAATCCTACCTGGTTTCACCTCTTAATAACTCATAAAAAGGTTAAGTTTCAACATGAGTTTCAGAGAAGACAAACCAATGTCTTTATAATCTTCAGATGGAAATCATGTGTCAAGAATATCTAGTATATTTCCTTCTAAAGAAAACTTGGAAAAGGTAATCAGCATTTTAAAAATTAACACAAAAGCCTCTATATTTTAATTTTAATTTTTTGGCTCACAACTAAAAGGGAGTAAGTTGAGACCAAAATGTTTGGGCTGTAAATGCTGGACTTAGACACAATGTTGGTCAAGAAAAAATTTTGATAATAAAAGAAAAGGGGAAATTACCAAAGGTTTCGCCTTATTGGCTGTCCTTCAGTGTTATTTGAAATAGAGAAGGTCTTTGAAAAATCACAGATTATTTGCTGTGGATTATTAAGCAGAACAAACAAGAAGACAGACTCATTCCATTTTTTTAAGTTATTGATGAACCTTCATTTTTTTTTGCTTATTTATATGTATATATAGTGCTAGGAATCAAACACAATGTCTTACACGTACAAGGCAAGTGCTCTATCACTGAGCTACAACTCCAGCCCCTCCATTCCATTTCTTAATCTGATTGATCAATGCTCTCACAGCAAAAATGATCAAACAATGCTAAAAATTCAAAAAAAAATTTCAAATTCACATTTACATTTGGCTATAAGATTTCCTTACTTTCTGATCAGCTTTCAAGAAATGGAAAGGTCAGATTAAAAGGCATGGGGGAAAAACTTAAAGGAAGTCTGTGGGAAATTATTTTCTTCCAGCGTTACATTTTTAAAGGGGCTCCAAAACAAGTACACAAAAGGTGTGTGGATATTCTACTGCACACCTTGTCATTTTGATGTGATAAAAACAGCAAGATGTTTGCATCTCACAAGCCAGTTCCTCTATTCAGGACCCAAACCTTAGCACAAACAGGGAGGGAAAGGTTGCCAATAGGGAAGACACAGAGCAAGGTGCTTGCCGGGCAGTATGGAAGCCCACTGCAAAATCCCACAACATGCTGAACTTGGCAGAGGCTGGGCAGAGAGACCAAAGGAGCAGCACCTGGTGAAAGTACAGCCACATTTATATTAAATAAGTCAGTTGCATTGCTCAGAGGATCAAAGTGCTAAAGTAAAAATGGTCTGTAAGAGTCCCCCAAAACATTTATTCAGACATTGGCTAAACCAATGGCTTTCTTGCAAACATGGCCAGCAGGTTTAGAAAGAAATCATGGGGCAAAAGTGGGGCAGGGGAAGAAAAGAATGAATATGGAGGAAGAAAAAAAATCCAAGTATAGATAATTCATAATTAAGAATAGAGAATTCATGGGTCTCAGTAAGTGAATATCTGAGTAACAGAATGAAGAGGCTAACTGGAACAGTTCCTCATCTATGAATGGTTAAGGGCCCAACCCTCAGATTACCCAAATCAGGACCCAGCAACTTTTCCATTGGCAAAAGAAAGTGCATATACTCCCCTGGAGAGTCTAGGACAGAGCCTGGAACAATTCTACAAATCTGATTTTTTAAAAATCTTTAAAATAAATTGTATATTCTAATCTCAGTTTTGCCATATTTAATCATATGGGGTTTTCCTTCCAATCTAGATGGCCCAGGTCAATGCTCCTCATTAAGGACATATCCTTGCAGATTCCTTAGTACACGCTATAACTCTGACCACACAAAATCTGGTCTGGAGATAGAGGAAGAAGAAATGGATGTTTAGCTACTAATAATGGGTCTTAGCCTATCCAGAGGACTGAACAAAAGAAGCTCCAGCATCTTAGAGGAGCAAAGAGACTTGGGATTTCCTTACAGGCTTTGGACCATGGTAAGCATGACACAGAGGTGTTAAAGCAAGTTGGTGCCTGAGGAAAAAAAATCCATGTGAGGAGATCTAAGCATAGCTATGATGAAAATAAAATATTAACAGTATACATTTTTAATCCATGCTTTCTCCCAGTCTCCACTCCTGACACCACTCCATCAAATCCACTCCATCTAGTTACCAAACCCTAGCCTGCATCTGAATCCTCCAAGATGTTGTCAAAATACACAAAGGCACAGGCCCCACTTCAGATTCAGAAGGTTTGGGATGAGGTCTGGGAGGAGGGTGAGGGAAGATGCCTCCCTTTAGAGGCAGTGAAAAGGCTAGAATGACAAAAAAAAAAAAAAAAAAAATCTCTTGGATAACCATTTGTAAAGAATCAGAATGATTTAGGTCCAAGTCAAGGTCAGCACCTATGTCCGTTCCAGGAAAACCTGTACCATGCATGAACTAAACAAGTCTAAATGTTGCGATGTTTCCCAGATGTGACTCACGTCTAACAATGTTCAACTAAACAATGAACGCAAGAGTAAATCAATGTCATTAAAATAATGCACACTTCATTGATAATAATAAACAGAATAATTTAATGTTCACATATTTCTTAGAGAAACAGTCATAATTTACAGGTACACCTCAGCACATGGCTTGTAGTTCATTTGGCATCTATGGGTAAGAATTGGAGGTTGGATGGTTTCCACAGATGCTGGTGTCTCAGGCAAGTTCGGTAAGAATGTCCAGGTATTTAAGGTACACTGAGGGTTCTGCTGTCTGTTGAACAATTTCATGAGATCCATGTACTTCATCTTTTAGTCTGCTGGGTTTTGAATGTTTAAGTAACATTCAAATGTTGGATTCACAGAATCTTACAAAGCAGGCCAAATCTTGAAACACAGTCTAAAGTGGAGTGAAGGCTCATGAGTGGTTCTGTGGAACTTGAGGACACTACTGGTAACACTGTTCCTCTGAAGAAGACTAGATTTCTGTGGACTAGAACAGCTGACAAAGATCCCTTCCACTTCTACTGAAACAGAGAGTGAGATGACCATAATATATATACATTCCACTTTGGATACTAGGAATGAACTCAGGGGCACTCAACCACTGAGCCACATCCCCAGCCCTATTTTGTATTTTATTTAGAGACAGGGTCCTGCTGAGTTGCTTGTTGCCTTGCAGTTGCTGAATCTGGTTTTGAACTTGTGATCCTCCTGAGTTGATATTTTTAAAGTCAGGAGAAAATGCATTTGCTGTTTAAAGAAATTAAATCCAAGAAGTGACAATGGATTATCACGGATTTCTGTTTGGGCAATCCTTTCCCTGCCTCTCCAGGATCAGTGCCGTCCTATCAAAAAATATTGCAAGCCATATACATCATTTTAAGTTTTCTAGCCGTAATATTTATAAAACTAAACATCAACAGGTGAAAATAATTTAATTGACATCATACCTAATATATCAAAAGTATTCTTTCAACATGTAATCAATGTAAAACATCATTGGGTTAGTGGACAGTTTTTACACTAAGTCTTTGGAATTTGGTGCAGATTTACACTTAGAGCATATCACTGCCTACATTTCAGGAGCTCAATAGCCACATGTGGCCAGCAGCTACCACATGGATGTTATTATACCAGACACCCTGTGATCACCAGGGAGTAATAAGAAACTGCCAGACATGGCCACTTGCTCTTCCCTCCATCCAGTACAAAGCTGCTTCACAAACCATGAGTTCAGTGCAGTCAGCAAATTTCACTAAATGGAGACTACGTATCACTGATTTAAACACGTGACACATGTGGAGACCCTGATGATTTCTCTCTGCAAAACAGGAATGATGCTTAGCTGCTAATGGCAGCTAAGTGTCAAAGACCAAGCACCGCATGACACCTCAAGATGATCACATATCCTCTGCTTCTTTTTTCTTGCTCTCTCTCTGTCTCTCTTTTTAAGGAAATTGAAATTTTTACAAGCTTTCTTGAAATTGCATTCTTTTTATTCTTAGGTTTGATATGTTGGAAGGCAGGGAACAGAGGAGGGAAGATTCCTGTTTTTACAGCTGATGTGTCATCTGGGAAAAAGTGCCGAGGGGTGGGGGAGGAGGAGAAGGAAAAGAATCTTCCCTGTAGCCCCATTTGCCTACCTTGGTAGTGCTGCTTGCTGCCTGGACACTCTGTCCTAAGGGGTGGGAGTAATCCCCTCAGGTCACCAACAGAGAGAAATAGGTGGGTAACTGACAGAAGCCATTGAAATCTGCCTTGAAAAACATGAAATACAAATATGTACGAGTCAGGGTGATAAAGGGGACTATTTTCTGCTAGTGAGGGGAGGTAAAGGCAACTCTACCAAGTCGGCAGGCAGCTAGGCTTTGCAAATGCCCCAGGATTTGGAAGACGTGACTCAGAATTGCTTCCATCAACGTATTCACAGCAATACCAATGTCTTGCCAGAGTTTGGGGGAATTTTAGGAGGGCCAGTTGTCTTTCTCTTCCACCACAAAAGGAATAATAGGTACAGACCATTTGGGCTAGGCTGTCTGGTTTTGAACCACATAGATGGATAATCTCACAAAACATCCCCAAAGGAGATCAAGCGCATGGGTGTCTCTATACAATCTGAACCAAAAATGCACCAGGCCGAAAATATTTTGCTCCCTCAGTGAACTGCTGGGCTGCCTAACTGGCACCAGAAGACACAACCAGGATCAGTGGCCAGAAGCTGCTGGAAATAATTTCCAATCCATTATTTGGAAAGGACTTCTAAACATCAAATGCCCAACAATGGTATGGATTCTGAGAGAAGACAGCTTCAAATCAATGAGCCCGTCCAAGCAGGAATAGGGTAGCCATTTCTCAGGCAAGCTGCAGGGTAAACCCTACAGACTGTTCTTAGTTAACAATTTGAGGATCTCTATGTGCCCAGCTCAAGGGTCACAGAAATGAAAAGGATGCAGTCCCCGGCCTCAAACGTTTATGATTCCACTCATGGTTGGTCTCTACAATCACAGAGCTGGGTCTCAAATTGGGTGAGTATGAAAGAATACAGGCCACACAGGACCCCACACTCATATATGAAAGCCTTTTCCAATAAGACAAGGAAATCAATCTGAACACTAGCAATGGTCCAAGATGCAGATCATGCTGACCTTCCTGTCTGGAATCTCATCCTTTCCCAACTTGGTTTATCTACTATTTTCAGGTGCCAAGTATGGCTCTGCCATGTACACAGTCCCCTCTTGGACAGCCTGTACTGAGCTGATGATCTTTATCTCCTTAGAAACCCTTTTACACCTGTAGTTGATGTCACACTTGAGTCATCCCATGTGCTTTGGTTGTCTCAGAAAGATTGGAAAGTTCTCAGGGGCAAACACAGTCTGCATTTTCTGTATGTAGAACTATGCCAGTTCTAGGTTTATTGTATGATGTGGGAGGAATATGTATTGAATGAACTAAAAATTCAAGAGTGTGAAGAATATGAACAAATGAGTATATTAAAAATAAATGACCACAAACAAGAAAGCCAATGAGAAAGCTACTTCTTGGTACGTAAAAAATTAGAATATGTACAGGGTAGCACAGATGGAGATCCTTACTATTGGGATACAAATATTTGTTGAATTACTAAATTAATTAATATTTGAAGCTCAATTCATACATAAGTTAACTCACATTAGGCATTCAGTACATAACTGGTTTTAGTTGCACCTGCTCAATACAAAATGTTTTACTGCATAATATGATTTCTTTTAAAAGTCCCTATTGTGTCCCTTTATCCCTAACAGTTTTTCTTCTCATTTCCTGGTTTAGGTACATAATTAACTCCAAGTCTCTTCACATTGTCTCAGCATTTCTTTGGGGTGCTCAAACATCCCTCAAAAACATGGATTGATCAAGCCACCATGTCAAGGCCAATCAAAGCTTTCCCTTCAGAAAAGGTTTGGTCCATTCCCAGTCTCAACGGAGCCATCTTCAGCTGGTAAATTTCAATCTTCCTCACCTCTCTACAAGTTTAATCCACAGTATAGTTTCTATCAAAAGAGAAAACTAATACAAATGTTATTTTTTAATTTTATATGTATGGAGAAAACGCTGAGTCAACCGCTGCTGCATTTTAACTCAGAGAAGTGCCATATTACTTGTATAAAGATATTTTAAAGCATTAAGGATTTTTTAAAATTCTTTTGTTTGTAAAATTTATTTATTTATTCTAATTAGGTATATATGACAGCAGAATGCATTTTGATTCATTGTACACAAATGGAGCACAACTTTTCATTTTTCTAGTTGTATACAATGTAGCATTGTATCATATGTGCAGTCACACATGTACCTAGGGTAATGATGTCCTTCTCATTCTACCATCTTTCCTGCCCACATGCCTCACCTCTCTCCCCTTTGCCCAATCAAAATTCCTCCATTTTCCCATCCCCTCCCCATTATGGATCAGCATCCACTTATCAGAGAGAATATTCAACCTTTGGTTTTTGGGGATTGGCTTACTTTGCTTAGCATGATATTCTCCAACTCCAACCATTTACCTGTAAATGCCATAATTTTATTCTCTTTTAATGCTGAGTAATATTCCATTGTGTATATATGCCACAGTTTCTTTATCCTTTTATCTATTGAAGGGCATCCAGTTTGCTTCCACAGTTTAGCTATTGTGAGTTGAGCTGCTATAAACATTGATATGACTGTGTCACTATGGTATGCTGATTTTAAGTCCTTTGGGTATAAACTGAGGAGTGGGATAGCTGGATCAAATGGTGATTCTATTCCAAGTTTTCTAAAAAATCTTTCATACTGCTTTTGAGAGTGGTTGCATCAATTTGCAGTCCCACCAGCAATGTATGAGTGTACCTTTCCCCCCACATCCTCATCAACACTTACTGTTGTTTGTCTTCATAATAGCTGCCATTCTGACTGGATTGAGATGAAATCTTAGAGTAGTTTTGATTTGCATTTCTCTAATTATTAGAGGTGTTGAACATTTTTTTCATGTAGAAGAAGAAGTGTCTGTTCAGTTCCTTAGCCCACTTATTGATTGTGTTATTTATTTGGGGGGTGTTAAGTTTTTGAGTCTATTTATCCCCCTCTATCTGATGTGCATGTAATAAAGATGTTCTTCTACTCTTTGGGTTCTTTCTTCACATTACTGATTTTTCCTTTGCTAAGAAGAAGCTTTTTAGTTTGAATCCATCCCATTTATTGATTCTTGGTTTTATTTCTTGTGCTTTGGGAGTCTTGTTGAGGAATTCATTTCCTAAGGTGACATGATGAAAATTCGGGCCTACTTCTTCTTCTATTAGATTTAGTGTTTCTAGTCTAATTCCTTGGTTCTTGATCCACTTTGAATTGAGTTTTGTGCATGGTGAGAGAAAAAGTGAACATCCATATGCAGCAAAAAAAAAAAAAAAAAAAAAAAGAAAGAAAGAAAGAAAGAAAAGAAATTCTTATTTTAAAATATAATGATGGGAGTCAAATTTTAGGCTGATGGAAGACAGAGAGAAAGAAATGTAGCCAACTAAACCTTCCAAACCAAATTAAAATCATTCAGAGAAAATTTCAAGAATCATGGTAGAAACTGGGCTCACTGACTTATACATTTTCTTTTCTTTCTTGTAGAGGTATATTCATGACAATGATATAGAACAAAGTTGGAGAAAGAAAATGGATATACAAGGCATGAGTAGTCTCATCAAGTCCTCAGGCATTGCACAACCTGTAAGCATTCATAACAGCCTTCCTACCATGGCTCAGAGACAGAGAGATGATGACCACACTCATGGCCAACCCACCTGTAAGGATGAGAACCTCAAGGAAGAAGCAATGTAGGCTGTAGATCCAGCTTTGCCAGCTTGGAGTCCTAAGGTCATGCTTATTTAATATTACTGTAAAGACTTGTGGCCTCACTCTGCCTCTAATGAGAATGCTCTTCCACATCCTGGATGCTCTACCTTGGTTCTCTCTGAAACTATCAGAAATATCTACATAGCCCAGTGGTCTATGTCCTGAATACAATACATTTGTCTTGAGAAGAGAAAGTTAAAACCTTCACTCAGCCATCCCCTTTAGCCTTCTGGTGTCAGACTCCACGTCAGTCTTGTCCTCATTAGGACAATCAATAGTGACTTTAACAAGGTCTGCCTTTGACAGGTGAAGGCCAGCAGTCACTGATGGGTCCTGGGGTCTCTGTTTCCATCACTGGCCTCAGGTTCAAGGATGAGGAGTTAGTTCTCTCCCATGAGGCTGCACTTTTCTACCATAGCTCATGCTCTCTTGTTAAAACCCATTAGTCAAACACCTCTTTCTGTTTACACACACACACACACACACACACACACACACACACAACCCAATACAGCATGGCCTCTTTTGCTGAGGCATTATCATATTTGTTGAAAGATTACTGTATTAAAGGCATCCTCAAATTATTTAATCTTCAGAACTCTGATGTAGAGTCTACTACAAACCCTTCTTCACAGGTGACAAAACTGAGGTGCAGAAAGAATAAGAAACGTCTCCAATGTTGTGTAGCTGGAAAGAACCAGAATGCACATCAAGCAATCAGATTCTAGAGCATTCTGTGTGCTCAAACAACTAATAATAATAAAAAAAAATAGATTTCAAAAAAAAAAAAATACTACCCACTCTCCCACCCTCGATTTCCACACCCTAACCAGAGGGAAAAGCTACCACTAAATTGATGAAGACCTAGTGATTTGTGCAAGGTCAACAAGAGATGGTGAGAAATCGGTTCCTGTGGCATTCATGTAAATTGTGTTAGTAATTTACATGACAACACAAGGTGACTTGTTTTTGAGTTTTTGACTGACTCTGGGGAGCATACTCAGAGGACTGTCTCTTTCCAGGATCTCTATGGATGGGCTCTGGTGAGTTTGGGGTACCTGGCACAGAGAGTTCTTTCTCATCCATTTCCACCCTAGTGTCAGTTAAGCCTTTAAGCCTTAAGTTCACTTTGTAAAGGATTCGGCTCTAGTTCTGTCTTGCTGGGTCAGGAGACTGCTCTCACTTTAGCCTGATGTCCCAATGTCTTCTATGACTAGTATTCACTATTCAGATACAAGAAACTGTGGGAAAGACTCTGGATGAACTTCTGGAGGTCTGGAGCAGGTTTGGAGACCATATTGTATATAACAGCAATATCCACAGTATCCTACAATATCTATTGGATCCAGAGAGTGTATTTTGAGGATGAAGCTTAGTTTCTGTGCCATCTTGCAATTAAAGAGGAAAGTAATTATCTAGTTCCAAAATGTGCATGAACTAAAAATTGCTGTAATATTTCCCCATAATACTAAAGGGGGTACCAGAAATACCTTATTCCATTTATTTTTAACAGCTCTTCCTCCCCGCCAAAGAGGATAGAATTTGTCATTTTGCAAAATACCATTAGATGCATTTTGAACCTCAGTGAATCTAAAGCCTAATTCTATGTGACATTTCTGGTGGTGCGTTATATTTTTTGCAAAAAAATAAAATCCCTTTGATTAAATTTTCACACCTAGCTGAGGACCATGAAACACTGATTACCTGGTCCAGTCCTAGCCCAGCATTGCCAAAAGGTTTACAAACCTCAGTACAACTTGAGGGGAACTTGGCCTAGGCTTCAAGTTAGTGGGATCATTGAAAGCCCAAGGCATTTGCCAGGTGGCCTGTTCCCTGCCCTGTGTCAGCAGCTCTAAATTAGGCACATGCTCTTTAAACCAGCCATGAAAATGATTGGCGGATACAGCCAGAGCCCAAAGGAAATATGGGCAGACTGGCTATGACTGAGGCTGAGTGCATAAGAAAAGTTCAGCATTCCCCTTCTCTATCATTCTCCATGAATTTGAGGGGAAAAAGCAAAGTTTATTCTCTGAGAGCAGATGCTTGAGTTCCACTGACATTGAAAGAAATAGAAAGGATTGAAAATGCCCAGATTTGCAAATGTGGGTGTTATGAAATAGAGACAGGGGCAATCTTCAGGCTAATGCTATTATAAAACTGTTTGTAAAGCCCGGGGCTTAAACATCTCTAGCTCCATAACTAGTTACTGCTTTAAAAAGGACATTAGGTTCACATTTGCATCTTTGAGATAAAGATTTTAAGTCAGAAGTTCAGCCCTCTGGACAGCATAAAGTCATAAGAAATGTTGTCTGGGTTAAGCCAGTTGTTCATGAATCCAGCATTTTGTCTTTGATGATGGTTTGTAGCCCCGGCCCCCATATGACTTTGCCCTCCAAAGGTTGGGGATATGTGTCTAAAGTACCATCCATAAGTTTAAACACTTTCCAAAGTTGTTGACGTTTTCCACTTGCATAACCTTGCTTATGCTGCTTACATGCTATATTAAATAGTATTTCAAGGAGGTTCATTAGCTCTCTAATTATGAAAGTTGGTGAATAAGTTTCAGGATCACCTCTTGTAATTAGATAGATTTTAATCACATAGAAGCCCAGACTCTGCTGGCAATATGGGAGATGGACTGACACGGGGCAAGACTGAAAGTTGGAAACCAGTGGGGACACCCCAAAGGTGGCCCAGGAGAAACAGTCAGTTGTGCACCACTGTGACCAAAATACCTAGCAAGAACAACTGAGAAAAGGAAAAGCTTATTTTTCATTGCATTTCAGAGGTCTCAATCCATGATCAGCTGGCTCCATAGATTTGGGCCTGAAGTAAGGAAGAACATCATGGAGGAAGGGCAAGGTGGAGGAAAACTGTTTAGCTCATGGCAGCTGGGAAGCTAGATAGGGGTGAGCTGGGGAGAAGATATACCCTTTCAGGGCATGCCCCTAGTGATCTACTTCCTTTGACTAGGTCCCCCTGCCAATAGTTTGTTCAGCTATCAATAAATTAATCCACCAAATGGATTAATCCACTGATGAGATCAGAGTCTTCATAATCCAGTTATTGCTTAAAAGCTCCCCCACCCCTGAACCCTGCTGCTCTGGGGTTCATACTTTCAACACATGAGCTTTGGGGGAATATTTCAGATTCAAACTGTAGCAGAGTTGAACTGAGAGAATAACACAAGGGGTAGAGAAAAGTGGCCTTTGGGGGCCTCTAGTGCAGCCCTAAAATCATGAAAAATCATCTGATAACCTCAAAGTAGAATCAGAATTTTTAAAGACCTTTTAGAACTACTTAGAGATCCTTAGCATAAATGATGAATGTTGGGGGGGAAAGTAATGAGAGGAAGAAATGGGTGGAATCTGGGAAAGAAAGCCTGCTAGGAAAAAAGAAAATTAGAATTTGGCCATCATTTGAAAGGATATAGAAGAAGACCACATCAAATGGAAGGAGATCATTTAAAATACTTGGAAGATTCTGACGTGAGCAAGGATACAACAAAAGAAATACAGACAGAAGACATCAAATAGTGTGGGGGACAAAGGGTCAAGACTGGACCAATGTTGGAGAATAAGTGTTAAATGCTACAGCAAGGCACCGACAAGGCCCCTGTGAATTAGGGACACATTTGACCACCTGACAGATGCATGGAGGTGTGACCCATACAAGTCCCAGAAAGGAATAGAAGAAGCCAAAAAAAAAAAAAAAAAAAAGCAACTAATGACTTTAAAATTAGAAAAACTAAATTTGGGCTTATTATGCCCAAGAGGAATATAGCCTGATGCACAATTTATGCAAATTGATAAAGCTGATTACACAAATTAGCCAAGGCTTTGGCTTGTTTTTTTTTTACCCCTCTGGTCAATAAGTCTCCTCCTAGCCCCACTTTTTTCAAACTCAGTCTGTCACTGTTGACATTTACAACAAACCCTCTCATTAGTTGTAGTGGCCAATCACTGGAGAATGCTGAACAGAAATAGTTTCTTACTTCAGACTAGAGTTCAAGACCATCCCTCGGGACATTTTCCATTCAGATTACCCTCACCTGAACTCCACCCTAATTTTGCGCAACATAATGAAACACATGCACACACACACACACACACACACACACAGAAACGCATGCGTGCACACATACAATAACAATACTATTAATACGCATCTCAGCCAATCCTCAGAGCCATTCTAGGAAGAAGAGTCTATGGTTGTTGTTTAAATGTGAGCAACTCAATTTTTAGTAACCTTTCCAAGGTCAAGGAGTCAGAAGGCAGTGGAACCAGGAACCAGGATTTAAATTCAAGTCTGTATTCCTCAATCAAATAAGGCTTCGAATTAGCCCCCTTTGGCTGGAGAAGTAGAGCACACATAGCTTAACTTTCTGATTGAATGCCAGCCCTAATGTATGCAGTTTCAGGGAGTTCAAGTACAATGCAGGTTGGGCAGAAGGCTCCTGGTAGGGGGAGTGTGGTGTCATGGTCAGGGGCATGGGTCACTTCCCCATCTGCACTTACCTCTGGGAGAAAATCCATCTCTCTAAATCTTGATGTTCTCATCTGTACAATAAGGGTACTGGGTTACAGTCCTTTTCTTATAAACTTTTTTTTTTTTTTAAGAGAGAGAGAGAGAATTTTAATATTCATTTTTTAGTTCTCGGCGGACACAACATCTTTGTTTGTATGTGGTGCTGAGGATCCAACCCAGGCCTCACGCATGCCAGGCAAGCGCACTACCACTTGAGCCACAACCCCAGCCCTCTTATAAACTTTTCAATGATCACATGAAAAAAAAAAATTGAAAGCATGTAAAGCACACTGTCTGGCCCAGGTCATTCTTTGCAATAGACAGATCCTGTGTATTACTTAACAAAACACTGCTGTAGTGCTAAGTAGTGGCTACTACTCACAGGGTAACTCAATGACTCCGTACAACAGCTTTGTATGTGGCTTTATTGCCAGCCCATTTTACAGTGGAGGAAATGGGGGCACAGGTGAGGGATGTGCCTGAGGCCACAGAGCTGGTGCAGGCAGAGCTGGGACCCAGCATTCCATTAGTTCACAGCAGGGCTGCTGTGCTCAAGCACTCCGCCACCCAAGGCACCTTCTGACCAGAGGCTGCTGCTCCCGTTCTTCCCTGCTTTGCTGAGTTTCCATGTGAAATTAAGCAACTATTGGAAACCAATCTATTCTCCAGAAAGGTAAAGCCAAATGTAAATAAAATAGAAGTCACGTTGCCAAGGATCATGATTCTAACAGAGAAAAATGCACCCTGGAAGCCTCGAGGAGATTCCCAAACAGAAAGCCCTGACCTCCCAAGGACTCATTTTAGTCAACTTTCTTCTCCTATATTTAGAGCATTTTCTATGATGAGACTTGCCATTTCCCATGAACAAAAAAAAAGGAAAAAGTAACAAGAAAGGAAATCCTGTCCAGAAAAAAAAAAAAAAAAAAGCACTTTTTTGTTCTTTCCTCTTAACCCACATACCAGCTGTGGGTTTTTCTGGCTTACTAAGACCTCTCCATAGCCAAAGGACAATGCTATCATTCCTCAGTGTGGCAGGTGGCAAGACCAGAACTGTCACCAAGGTGCAGATTTAATTGCTCCAGTTTGGTGGCATGTGTCTGATGATGAGGTCACTAGAGTGAGGGGGAAATTTAAGAGGGAAAATGAAACACCCTGTGTTTTAGCAAGAGATTTAAAAGAAAAACTGAGCTTCTTTCTTAAAAAGTTTTCTCCACTAAGCATTCTCAAGCCATTTACTAAGGCTTTTTGTTTGTTTAAATCCACCTGGTAAATAGAAATCACACATTGTTTCTCTCGGTGACTGTTCTCAGTAGCTAACCATTTGTCTGAAGAAACAATTCATGACATTTGAGACATATTTTTAAGTTTTGGATACATAAGGAAATATAAAACTGTGTCCGTGGAATACAAAGAGGAAAAATCATTGGAAAAAAAAAAGATGATGTTGCTGAACCAACAAAAGCAGAGACAGAACTTGAAAGTGGGCAAAGCAAATGCTTGATAAGAATTTCTCTCCATGCAAAGAGAGGAGAGCTGAAATAAGAGAAAGAAGGCACAAGTTACTCTGGGCGTAGAATTATAGCTTTGGAGAGAAAGCGAGACATAGAATTGTATGTGGATATTATCAGGACAATGGCTTTCAAGCCTTGTGCAGAAATAATGTAGAACCAGATGACTACACTTACAGTCATTCTGAGGTCTTCAAGAGTTCATAATAAAAAAAAATCTGAGGAGTTTGGGGTCCTAAGTTACTAAGAAGCCAAATTAATGGAAAAATAGGTCATTGGTTCATTCACTTACCTTAACCTTGGGTAGATATAGGAAAGGACAGAAATTCCAAGTATTATTGAGGGAGTAGGTATTACAAAGCTGAAATTCATTTCCTCTCCTTCTCCCTAAGTTTCCTAGTCTTCTCATCTCATTCATACTAAGTTAAAAGAGCTTGTCCCTGGAAACTTTTAAAGGAAGATAGTGGGCAAAGTCAATTGAATTTTCAGAGGTGGCCCTTCTGAAATAAACCGCAGGTGCCACATTTGGAGGCACCTGCCTGGTAATTTGCTCTTTGTCCTTCCTACTGCCCAGCACCTGTGCCACTCTTAATGCAGTTGGTAATGACCTCCACATTACTGAATCTAGTGGGCTATTTCACTCCTCATCTTCTGTGAGCCCATAGTGACAGTCAACAGCATGACCACTGGAAACCTCCTGAGGTTTCTGTGACCTACTGTGACACTCCTCAGTATATGCAAATCTTCTTTTATCCAAATTTAAATTCCAGAGTTCCTAAGACTTGATGCTGAATCTGCATCCTTTTTACTATAGTTCTCTTCCTAGGCAAACTATTAATGTCCAAGGCTTCTATGACATTACTCTCTGCACACCAAGACTCCCTGACTTACGTCTCCAGCCCTGTTACCTTACAGGGTTTATGCGGATATCTCATAGGCACTTAAATTAAGCATTTCTGGAGGCAAATTCATGATCTTTCCCCTGATTCTGGATGTCCTCCCACACTTCTCAGCTCTGCCATGACTTCCACATCAACACAGCTGCAGAGGTCACAAAAATCTCTAACATGGTCTGAATACAAGGACTTGCAAGTTAGGGGTCATGTCTAACTGCATAGCTTCACCTATCCCTCTCAACCTCTGGCTCTATACAGTCTGTCTCCTTTCAGTTCCTCCAAAAGTCAGGGTCTTTGCACATGTGTGGGCTTTTCGCTCTTTAGAGCTCAGTGACACGTCATATCTCAATAAAATAGTCTGTGACCTCTTAACCTAGGTCAAATTCTCGTTTTAGATTATTATTTAAGCCTCTGAACGTTTTCTTCATAACACTTATCATATATGTGCTTATTATAAATGCACCTACATATCATATTCACTTAATGTTTTCAGTAAATAAATACGCATTCTAGTGAATATTGACAGGGACCCAGAGTCTCTCACCAGGCACCCCAAGGAGTGGGAAACATTGTAGGTCTCTGCAGTGGGTGGACTGATTTCACTGACAGCCCAGTTGATGACTTTTCTGTATCCACACTCTGCAAGATGTGACTTTGTAACTCATCCATCAATAATTAGAGTTTATTTTCCCACCATCTGAACCTGGAATGGCCTTGGGATTTTCTCTGGCCAAGGAACAAAGGAAGAGAGAAGCGATAATTCCAAGTGTAGGCTTCAAGAGCCTTTGCATACTTCACTCTTTCTTTTGGACTCCTGCTTCTGTCCTGTGAACAAACTTGAGCTCACTCATCAGATAAGAGGCCCCTGGAAAATGGATCTAAGCCTTCCTAGCTGAGGTCTCCTTAGACCATGCAGCCACCAGCCAACCTGGATGAGCTTAGCAAAGCCTGGCCCAAATCAACAGAATCACCCAGATAACCTACAGACTCACAAAAAGCAATAAATGGTTATTGTAAGTCATTGAGTTTGGGGATGATGTACTAATAACTGACAGATCTAGTTAACAACTAAAGATTTCTCCATAAGTATGCTTTATCCAAGGATAATGTTTGAAACCTCAAATATTAAATTATCAAAGTATAATCGTCAAATGTCTTTTCCTTTGACTTTCCTTCTTCTTTGCCTAGGTAAGGCAGGTATTTACAGAATGGTGAAGTTATTAACAAATATAGCCCCTCTGGAAGAATTATAGGTGAAATCCATTCCATATTTATGTAGAAATTTCATCAGAAAAGAACATCAACAGAAAAGACATGTTTAGTCTCCATTAATGAATTAGCCGGATATTTTAGCAGGCCTGAGGCTCAGCCTTTGCTGGTAGGAAAGAATGTGCCAATTCTTCTTCTATTGGTATTTGAGAATTAAGAGCCACCAGGTGGAATCAGACTATAAATCTGCCCCATGTTTTCTATAACCTCAAATCTACAGAGAAATGGAAGAATCTCTAGGCAGAAAACCTAAATACTGATACAGTCAGTAATAACAAAATATATCTAAAGGACAAGTGTGGACTTAGCTTAATCTTGACCAAAGTTTGGTAGGAGGCAGCAGATCCTCAGGGAACTCTCAGTGGGTCCTGTCTAAGGGTTAGAGGCAGGACTGGTTTCAAATGCAGCCTTTCATGCATATCAGATCCCATTTTGATTGACTCTCTTGATTGTTGTATTGTGATAGGGGTAAATACCTCTGTGCATATGTACTAAAAGAAAAAAAAAATCAATGAATCACAGGTAGAATGAGTACAGAAAAATGAAACATCAATATTGAAAAGGAAATATGGAGAATTTAGTTAGAATGTCATATAAGGAGACTATTTCTTAAACAAAATACAAATTTCATAAATCTTGAGAGAAAGGCTTTGTTGTGATTTGGATGTGGTTTTCTCCCTAGAGCCTATGTAGTAGAAGCTTGGTCCCCAGGTGGTATGTTAGGAGGTGATGTGGAATCTGCCAAGAGGTGAAATCTATTGCAAAGTTCTTATGTCACTTGGGGCTGCCCTTGGAAGAGATTAAGATAGCTCTCATGAGAGATTGTTATAAAAAGAGCAAACCTAGCCCACACAGTGCTCTGGCTTCCTGTCTTTTGATGCAATTTCTCATTCCTGCACACACACTCTTGTCATTGTGATACCATTCATCTTATAAGGCCGTTACCCAATTCGAGCTGATACTGGAGCCATGCACTTGAACCTCCAGAATTGAGAGCTAAATAAACCACTTTTGTTTATAAAATTATCTAGCCTCTGCTATTTTGCCATAGTAATGGAAAACTGCCTAATTCAAGATTTGCACATTTGACTAATAAAATTTTAAAATCTGTTCAAGAAAAGTCACCAGGTACAAAACAAACAAAAGAAAATTAATGTCACACATACAAACACAAACACACAGAGGATCTACATACATAAGAAATGTATGTATACCAAGAATTTGCTACAACCCAATAAGAAAAACAAATATAAGAAAAGAGTAGTACTCAAAATATACAAAGAATTTTGCTACAAATCAATAAGAAAAAGTCAAACACAGCAAGTAAAAAATGTACAGAGAATACTAACAGGAAATTCACAGGAGAAGAGATCTAAATGGTTAACAAAAATAGGGGAGGATACTCATTCTCACTAAATGAAATGTCCACTTTACCCATCTGTTGGCAAAAATTTTAAATCTAAATGTTATCAGGTGTTGAGCAGATATCATAGCAAACTAATCATAAACTGCCACTGGGTATATAAATCTATTTAACCATTTTGGAGAGTAGTCTAGCAATGACCAGCATAATCTAGCAATTCCACCTTTAAGCATACATTCCAAAAAAAGAAAAAGAAAAAAAGCATTGCACATGTGCAGAACAAAGTTCATTGCACCATTGTTTTTAAAATCAGA